>NW_017255975.1:2884362-2932602 GCF_001594055.1 Mycetomoellerius zeteki
CCGTCCGGCTTCTTCCGCCGATCGGGAAAATATTCAGCAAGACGAAGCAGTATCGAAGAATATTTTGCAATATTTTACGATATAGCGTTCGGGCTTCAACCCGAGATTACGATTTCGTTCGCAAAAATTATCAATATCGTTTTTTTCCGTTCGAATATGTATCCACGTGGCCAATACGAATATAAAACATCGGTAATGATTCCGGAAATACGAGTTACGAGGGATTATATAACGGTAAAAACGGGCAAATACTATTATAATAAAAGATTAATATTATCCTACTCTGTAAATTGAAATTTGAGAAGGTTGGAATATTTTCGCCCGACATATCCTTCGACCTACCCGTATCGTTATTTCCCGTAGAGCCCGATCGCGCCCCGCGTCGGAGAAACTAATGCGATTACGATATGCGATAATGTGATTACGATTCACGTAAACTCGACTGCGGCGATATCGTTCCCCCGTTCTCGCGGCGAACGCCTGCAACAGTGGCGTTTATTTACTCACAATTTGGCTTTCGATTCTCACGCGACGGTCTAGCTATTCTTGTAAAATCGCGCGGGCATCAATCGGTTGACAGACGAGAGACGAACGCTTAACGAGCGTTTCTAAAAACCTTCGCCGCACAGAAAGACGTTTCCTCCGGTGCAGCGGCGTGTAGACGGCGAATTAGCGTAGTTAAGGTGTTTCGCATGCGAATCGCTACCAAGCCGAAGCGCGCGAGATCGGAGAAAGCCTTCCGTGAGTCTTTGGACTTTACGATTCTCGACCGTCGATCTGTGCGAGATCGGTCGGATCTGCGATTTCCTTTTTTTACGTCGTTCGTGCGAATGACAATCGAGACAAGATGGAAAGAAAAATTTATTCCATTCACTCGGAACAATACTCCTAAGAACAATCGTCATAATGATAACCGTTACCTCGACAAAAATCCTGCCGAACATAATTTAATTAAAAAGAAGAAAACTTCTTTATATTTTTTAGTCTTGCTAACATGTAAAATGTAGTAGTTTTGACCAGAAGCTTTAATTTCCCCGTTCTTCGATTCTTCTTCTCTTATGTCTTAACTTATGATATTTTAAGGTATCATGAGTAACAATATAATATATAAATATACAACAACGTTCTCAAGAACAATCGGTTATATACAATAATTACAATTATATTATATTGTTACTTTTGATACTTTAAAGTATCGTAAGTTGAGGCAGAAGAGAAGAGTAAACGAAGAATGGATAATTTGAAGCTTCTGGTAAAGAAACGACTACTTTTTTTACGACGATACATTAGCAAGACTAAAAAAAAAATACATAGAAGTGAACTTTTCCTTTTTCAAATTAAATGAGTCCGACAAGATTTTTGTCGACGTACGATTGTAAATATCAACGCTTGGTTATCACTAAAACAAGCGGGACACTTTCGAGCAGCTGGAATGAGCAACGAATGGGACACGTTGTCTAAAAGCAGGACCATCCTGCTAAAAGCGGCACGTCTGCTCGCTTTATCGATACATCGTTTATCTGCTACGACCAGCCGTATATTTCTCGTGGGTCCTCCTCTCTTCGTTGCTCTTCCATCCATCGGCCAGTTAGTGATTTTGAACGTTGGTGACAAGAGGGAAAAAGAGAGAGAAAGACACTCTCTCGTCGAGTTGGAACGGGAATCGGACGGGATGGCAGACGGAGGACGAGGCAGTTAGAGTTAGAGATGGGAGGACAGGCGCCGACCGTCGGAGATACCGGCGGAACGATCGTTGCTTTCGGACAAATTATTAATCCCGAAGTCTTGACCTTTTTCGCCTCTTAATCCGGATAAAGAGAGATATCTTGCGCCCGGGGGACAAAAGGAAGAGCGCCACCCCGCCAGCGAATCCGACGGGGTCGAGACCCTTCTGTCCCTCCCTTCTTCCAACTTGTTCGCCTTCTCGCTCTCTATTTTTCTTTATCCGTCGCGCCTTTCTCTCCGCATTCCTTTTTTCCGCATCTCGCGCGCGGAAACATCTCGAGATGGTATATCGCGTTTATCTCCACCGCAATTTATCGCCCCTCGCGCCGCGAATTCAACATCCCACTTTTACTCTTAACGTTACAAGCTTCTCTTCCGCTCTTCGCGCGTACACCGTGTTCCGAAAGCAAAAAGTTTGAAACCTTTAGCTCTTGGTCGTCGTCGTCGACCGTATAGACGTGTATGATCTCGTACAAAGAGCGAGCTAATTAAGATCTTTTAGATGCCCACTTTCTTGACTTCGCCATCGTCAGGCTCGGGAGATGCTGCTCGCGAGACGACCTCACTACCGTTTCTTGAATCTAATCGCCGAGTGATACATCCACGAGCCTCGTGTAGTGGCTTGTTCACGGATTGTTTCGTTCCCTCGTCTCGAGGGAGTGCCGAGGGAGTGCCCTGAGTATATCTTGCCGCGTGCGTACACGTGCACGTGTAAACATACTACGTGCGGATTGGGACTAGATGCCGGAAGGTGGAATATGACGAAGAAATTTCAGGCAAGTTTATTTAACCGTTGAAAAAAAATTTATTCATTATATATAAAATAAAGTATTCGATTATTGAAATTAAGCGAGTTGCTTAATCAAAACGCTTTTTTGACCTTTTTTCTTTTGCAACAAAAAAATCCACGACTGAAAACGTCGAAAATAGATGATAAGATTAATTCTTGAAAGTCTCATTTGCTAACAACGCCTGACAATTGAACCATCAATGAACTGGTCATGCAAAAAACTGCCTTGAAAGATAAACTAATTTACTCAGTTGCCACGAGCTCTCACGATAATATTCTTACAACCTCGTGATAACGCGTTCTATTTTCCTCAAACAGAAACGCACACGTTGCATTAAATCGGCATGTAACACACGTGAATTGTCACAAACGTCATTCGTCCGTTCACGAATTCGATAGCGACGCAAATAGGCAGCCAATACGGCCGATAATCGCAACGGCCGATGTCCACATTTAACGGTGACTTAACGCCGATCCCGCGGGCTCATTGCGACACCGCGAACGTATGTACGTACCTTACATCGCGATAATGCGATCGGTTGCGGTGGAGAGAGTCGGCATGAGTGGAACAGGGGAGTGAGCGAGCGAGGGAGCGGTTTATTGGTGTCCTGGGATGGAGCCCCTCCAAACACAAAACCCAATAGGTACACATTCTCGACATCATGAGTAAAATATAACAATGAAAAGAGTTTAAGGTGCAATGGAGCATCGTGCTTCATACAAAATAAAATAGAAACCGAAGATCGAATTTCCTTCGCTCGAGTTTGAGAGATTTAATCGATATCTCTAAAATTATTAAGATTTTTTCTATATTTGTGTATTTAATACAGAGTGAATGTATTTTAATGTGACACGTTGGGATTATCTTATATTAGAGAAGTCCGATTGAGAAACGTTTGCTTTAATTTCAAAATGCTCGACGTAATCCAAACGGTTCTCTAGTATGCAACTGTGACATTTCCTTCTCGTATCAGTTTTAAACCTGGGGTGGTGGTGCAGTGTAGCAGAGCGTGTATATATATATATATATACATATATATATGTATATGTGTATATAAGAGATACGAAGGCGGAGAGGTGCATAGAATGTGTGGGATCGCGTCGAATGTTGGCCGTAGGGACGAGGCAGTTGGCAATTTCGAGTTTAGCGAGACTGTTGCCGGCGGTGGTGAGAGACGGCAATAGCGGTGGTGGAGTAGCAGCGGCAGCGGCAGCAGCAACGGCAATGGGTAGTATCCGTGTAACTGGTGGCGTTGTTGAGAGGGGGATGGCTGCAGCGGGCGGCGGCGACAGCAGCCAGCAGCAGCAGCCACTACTGGGACGATTCGACGGTCAACCGGTCAGCCAACTTTGCTGGCGGACGCTAATAACCGCCAGCTTCGCGGCTGCGGCTGCGGCTGTGGCCGCTGCTGTGGTTGCATCCACCATACGAGGTTCCCGGTGTGCGGCGCGTACATAGACCCAGGGCCGTCGGTAACGACGGGTGCGACGAGCGGGAGGTGTAAAAGATCATTTGCTGCAAAATGGAATTTCGAGTCGGGGGGGATGGAAAAAGTAACGGAAAATACACGGCGAAGCCGTATACGGTCCATCGGATTTTCGTGAAAATTCGATGGACCGCTTCGACGCGCGAATCTCGTCTCTCGGAAAATTCGCTCCTCTTGAAATATGAATACCTATCTCGCGCATCGTAGAAATATTCTACATATTTCTTATCGCGATATAAAATATGTAAATTATACGAGAAAGGAAGTGAAGGACGACAAAATGCGTTTTATCGATGATATAAGTAATCCGTGAATGCGCGAGCTATTTTTGTTCGCAATCGGAGTTACAATTCCATTTTTCACTGAAGTTTCCTACATCGCTTGCTGTTTGCTCGTCGCGAGACACAAGCTTATACACACGTGGAACAATAGGATCTATATCGCCTCTTTCTATACCTCTCGCAATTTCCTCTGAACGCATGGAAAAATAGGAATCAGGGCCGCGTGTAAAAAAGCTACCGCACTTGGTTTCGAATATGAAATTGATGTATTAGATCCATATTATATGTTACATAATAGTTATACATAAATCTTTTTAAAATTCTCCGTTATTATTTAATAACTTGGTTACAGTGGTATATACTATTAAAATTTCAAAAGCAGTTCTCAAAATCTTTTTACGAAGAAAGATGAATTCTTCAAAAAATTAAAGCCTAAAATATCTAGTTTTAGATTTTAAATAATTTCGTATTCTAAAATTTAAAATATAACCTCGAATGGTATAAAATATAAAATATAAAATCGAGTGAATTGTATCTTGGAATTAAAAAACGAGTATGTAATCGCATTTTCGCGGAGACGTTCGCCGCAAGTCGCTACGATCCTGGATATAAGCCATTACCGCGATGCACACGGACACTCGTCTTTCTCCTCTCCGCGGCTACCACACTCTCTCACTTCCTGTTTCTCTCACCGGCTCTCGTCAGGCGGGGTGGCAGATAACATTGCTGCATGACACCGCCGCTCTTGGTACAACTACTCGAGTACCGGAGAGCGGTAGAGACCCTACCTACCTACCTACCTACCTACCTACCTATCTACCTACCTATCCACGGGCCACACAGCTAAAGCGACTTGGCGCACTCTCTGGTCGTGCATGTGCAGGCGCACACGGACATACGAGCCTCGACACCGCTAACAGAACGTCCATAACTGCAACGGAGCGGCGGCGTCGCACCGCGCCGCACCTCGCCGTGCCGAGAGCTGTGCGCGCAGTGCATTAGGACTGGGTTACGACAGTAAATTTTCACTACCGTGCGGAGTTCTAATGGCCGGGTATGCAGCTGGTTTCAGTGGCCTCGAATCGTTCTCTCCCTCTCTCTTCTTTCTCTTCCTCTCTATCTATCTATCTCTCACGGTCTATCTTCCCATTTACTCGTGCCGTCTTGCTCATAGCAACGCGCGGAAAAGCAGGAAAGGAAATCGAGAAGAACGAAGTATATCGAAAGATCTAAAGGAAGAAACGAGAGGAAAGAAAAAGACGGAGAGAAAGAGAGAGAGAGAGAGAGAGAGAGAGAGAGAGAAATAAGTTGTTCGAGGTTCTTCGGTGCGGGAAACGTTCGACCTCGTCGAGATCCCTTTAATATCGTCTGTAACCTCTTCGCGCGCGTACAAGCGCAATGAAGCATCAGCGACGCGTCAGAGGAGACACGAGCGATCGCACAATCACGATCTGCCACCGTGATGTTTTACTCGGTTTCGCTTTCTAACAGTTCGAGATGTTAATTGCAGCCACGTTTCAGCCAAATAATCGATCAAATCGAGCGCGTCCATGATTGCAATGACACGGCGGGAAAATTGCGAAACGAAGATGTCCGGGGCGGACAACCGTTGCGCGCGATAGCGTAACGGCACGCGATAACGAGTAAAATATCGCACTGCATTATGGAAAAAAGAGAGAGAAAGAGAGAGAGAGAAAACACATTTTTATGACAAGTCAACGCGACATGCAACGATCCGCGGTATATCTATTGTTTGAGCCGATAACGATAGTCGGCGCGTCGATTCGCGACGCGGTCGTTCCGCTGGCGTTTTCCCATTGTTAAAATCGAGATCGCAAGTCCTTGGAACATAGCAAGGTTTAACTACGGCTTCGTCGACGGGCCATAGCGCGAGATGGAGATTTCCAGTGCGTTACCGCTCGGTTTATCGTCGCCGCCACCATCGTTGCTGATTGTTTCGTAACGACGACGAGTTTTCAGAATGTCGGACTAACGCGCGACTAATGGCGAGATCGACACGGTGTGAGGAAAAATGGGAAATAATTGCGCTGGTCGAGCAGGGTCGTCGTCGGTCGTCGACGTATATGATTAATGGTTGCGTTAAGTCAACCAAGTACAAAGTCGAGTTTCTGTACTCGTCACGGCGCTTTCGGCAATTATCGGTTCTATCAACCGATTAGAGGGGAGATAATAGACAGAATATAAGCGAGTCGATCCAGAATCCAAATTCGTTGGAGGCTGCGATTTATAAACACGCTGGCGTTGTTAAAAAGCGTCTTGGAAGTGATAGAACAGGGTACCCCAGCGAGACCCAATATCGTTGGAACCAAGTTAGGCAGAGATAAAGAGAGAGGGAGAGAGAGAAAGAGAGCGTAGAGACGGGAGAGAACGAGAGAGCCACCCGGACTTTGTTAAGCCATAATAGCGCAGCCCGCAGGGAGGACAGAAGTCTGGAAAGACTCTCCTCCGTCTGGTCCATTCGCCCCCGTCGCGAGCGAGCGAAAAAAGCTCAGCCGAGGAGAGCACCGACGAGTAGACATACCCCTACGTACTCTCTTTTCTCTCCTCTTGAGTTTTGTTTTTCCGGTCCCCCGAGAGATACCGGACACACACAGGCTAGGCTAAAAGAGATGAGGAAAGAGAGAGAAAGAGAGAAAACGAGGCTTTGGCGTGGGTGGCCAATAGTTTTGCCCCCATAGTTGGAATCCGCGCGGACTGAACGAGCATGCGTCATGCACCGTTGTACGGTATAACTGCAGCCGAAGCGGTTCTGTACGGCACGCCGATTGGTCGAGGTCGCGTCCCTATTGGCTGTTTTTAAAAGCGGCGGTGCGTTGCGCGGAAAGAGGGGTACATTGCTTAAGAACCAGGACGATCGATTGGACAAGTCGGGCGAGCGGTGAGCGCGATTGGTCGCACAATCCGCGCGGATTTTTCGCGAGAAACCGAGAGCGCTGAGAAGGGAGGGGGTCACGCTCGGGCCACCCCGACGGTAAGGTCGTCGGGGTGGAAAACGCTCAAATGGGGTGGTTTAACGCGAAGCTCGGTGCCAGAAGGACCCGCTACCGTGAGGGTCTCTACGCCTCAACCCCGCTTGTCCTGCGCCCCTCTCTCTCTTTCCTGCCCCTCTACCATTTCTCCCGCCGCCCTTCTTTCCCTTCCGGACTCGTGGGGCTCCGAGCTCGTCGAAACAACGTAACGACCAGCGAAATTAGGTAATTCGGCCTCGTAATAATGCGTCGCCGCGCCACCGTCCTTACCCTCTATCCTCTTTTCTCCTCCTCGCGCGCACCCAGTAATGAATCGGGCACGATGGAAATTAGGGGCTCGCCGGACGCCTCTCTCTCACCCTCCCTACCTTTCATTTCCGTCCCGTCGCTGGTTGGCTTTCTTCGATGTTTGTTAAATGCGTCGAGGCTGCGGGAGGTGTGTAATCTGTACCGCGAATTCAGACGAGTTTCCAACTTTCGAACCGGAATCTTATCTCTCCTCGCGATCGCTCGACTGTTTATTACGAGCGGTTCGCTCGTTCACTCGCGCAGCCGTACCGTCAATTACTCGAAGCGTAAAGCGAGCGCATCTGCGATCGATGATTCGAAGTAAGGAACCTTTTAGCTCACCGTCGGTCGACCCGAACGCAAAACGAACGCTATCGGAACAAGATCTGTCCCCGCCTATCTACGGGCCCGAGTTTCTCGTCCGTTTCGCCTCGATGGCGAGAGAGAAAAGGGAATAAAGAGGAAGATAAAGAGAATTACCCGCGACACGGGTAGGTGGTACCGCCTTTTGTTTCCTCCTTACCGCCTCCTCTTTTTCACTTTTTATCCTTTGTCTCGGGGAACACGATAAGAAAGATGATGCGTTGGCGAAATTCGATACTTCGAATTCGCTGCCTCGCACCTGCTCGCCGACCCGTGATCGCCGTGGCGCACCGCAATGCACGAACAGTAATGAATGAGCTCGGCATTACGCGCGCTACGTTTCGCCTCGTTTATGCCGCTTCTTTCGTCTTTCTTTACTCGTCATAAGATATCGCGACGTGCTTTCATCGACATACGTCTTGATTCAATCTTCGACCTCGAGGCAGTATTTTGACGCTCTTTCGCAAGAATATCTGTACTCGCGTGGAAAACGTCCCCATCGCATTCGTGAAATCACGCGATCGAATAACCGCTTATCAAGTAGAACTGCAGCAGTCATAACATAATTGGATTAACGTGATACTTGTAATAAGTAAATATCGGATAGGGCCACCGTTCGAACGGCATAAAGATTGCTTAATTATGATTGTTAAGCAATTTTTTTACCGACGTCATGCATAATTGCATTCAACGCGGGATATTCAATTACAGAGTAATAGAAATCTATTTATAAAACGTATAGAATGTTCCTTCGATAAGATGTTTACCACGGTTTTTTTTTCATACCTGTGATCGCTATTGTGCTCTGCCGCACAGTTTGCAATCAACAGTATCACTCTGATCGACAATCGTCCGGGAATTTTTTTTAACGCCACAAAAACACGGTCGCGACACGTCCATTTGTTTACCGAATTAAATTATACTTTTTATTGAATTAAAAAAATTAATTAAGACAACTCTCGCGCGCGTTTTTGAATTATATTTAAAGATATACACATCAACTTGCGAGAAACAATTGACTTGCGAGCGAATTGCACTTACAATTAGCAAGAGCGTTTTTGCATCGTTTCAAGTTGCCATATTTTAAATTTTATGTTTAGCTGCTATTTTTAAATACTATATGCCGATTTAAATAATTATGAATATCTGAATTTGTTAAACATTGAAAATATGAGGATGATCCAATAGAGATCGTAGCTTGTTATTATAAGATAAGATTTATCGATTTAATATAATTTAGCATTAACGCCTAGCTTTAGCTCATAGTCCCTCATTTTATTAATTTTTAGTTGTTCTATTTCAACTTTATACTATTATCTTAATTTTGAAAAATTAAACTTCATTATCCATTAACGACGAACGACTCGTTATTTTCACGAGAATATTCACCTTAGTACGCCTTGGCATGCAATTCATTTTTCTCCACTTTAGTTATTCCGATGTACTTACTCGATTTAAATATTGATTCAATGTCTTCAATAATAATCGAGTTAAAAAAATGTCTGAAAGCTCAACTCTACTCGCGTTGTCGAGCATTTTCACGCGCGTATTGTCGATTCAGAATTTTAAAATACGTTAATCATCCCGATCTCCGTAAATTGTAGACTTACGTTGCGCTCAGAATGATTGAATCAATTACGTTTACACGTCCGAATTACTCTCTCGCGGTAGATTAATAGCTCGTTTTTCTTATCGCGTATCTCCTTTCTACTACGAACCGGTATCGCACGTACACACCGCAAGATCTCCTCCCTCTTTCCAACCGTTTCGCACGGTAGAGTATCACGGGTTTCCGTACACTACACCCCCGTCCACTCGTTCGCGGAGCGCGTGTCCAAAGTTCTTCGCCGTCTCGCTTGCGTGGTCGGGTCGTCCCGGACGCGGAGCGGAGAGGAGCGGAGTCAAGCCGAAAAAAGTTTATCGCAAAATGGCTGCCCGTATTTACGTGATTCGGGGGCGGAGGCTTTTTCCGAGCTTCCTCCACCTACTATATACCACCGCCGCTGCCGCCTCCACGACTCGATGGGTAGTGCAACGGCGCGGAGCCGGAACGACCCAACTGCCGAGAAAGCTTTTGCATAATAAAACAGCCTGTACTTTCTCCTACTCCCAACTCTCCTCCGCTCACCCCATCCCGACGACGCAACCATAGCTACCGACCTTCGTTCTCATTCCTTCTCTCTCTCCTTCTATCTTCTTTTCGCCTCTCTTCCATTTCATCTTCCTCTCTTTTTCTCTCGTTCTCTTTTTCTAATTGTCTCTCTCTTTCTCTTTCCTGTCTCTTTTTCCCTGTTTTCTCTTATATGTCCTCTCCCTTTGACCTGCGAGAAGGAAAAGTATTGGTACGCGGTGCACCTGTGCGCCTGCCGCTGGTCAGATCGTAAAAAAGGGGGAGAAACGTCGATTTCGAGCGCGAGAAGGGGATAGTAGCGACCGGGGAAAATGGCGTCAGCTTCCTACGCGTTTTCCGACTACACCGCGACGGCGTACGAAGGGACAAACCGCTGTGGAAAAACTGTTACGTACTGCAGCAACGGCGACAAGAGCGGGATCGTTTCGACGTTATAATATCCGGCGAGGATTAACATTATCTGTCGCCGCTCTCGTGTTTGCGGGCTTTTTAACGGCCATAAATATTCCGTTTTAAAAAAAGCCACGACCGTGATTTTTCGTGTACGGCTGCTCGTGTTTTCCGGGTTACGCGCCTAATATAGAGGTTTCCATTCGACTGTCCGAGAGAGCGAGCGGGGAAAAAGGGACAGAGAGGCGCTTGTACGCGCCACCGTATAAATCTAAAGGTACACGCGACAGACTACGCAAATTACGTAGCGACGGCTGTGCGTTTTTATTCCGCTTAATTCGTTCGGAATTGCGCGCGAGAGCCGCATAATCGTGTCGCGCGCAACGTCTGGATAATGCAGAAACGACAGCGCGCGGCCAACACGGGATACACGTTCCAACTACCAGTATTACGGCGCACGGTATTATAGCGTTAATTTGAGCTTAAGAGGAATCGGGAGACAAATTCACTGGCTGCGTATTAAACGGCTCGGGCTAATGTAACAAAACGTGAATACCATGAAAAATAAAAACGTAGCGTTTGATAAAAACGTTATTAATACTATTCCGAGATAAATACTCCGGATGTAACGTAAGAAACTGTTCTACAAATTCTGGATCCACGTTTACACATACAAATAAACAGATAAATAAAATATTTAAAAAAAAAGAAATGAAAAGGAGAGAGAAATGGATAGATAGAATTTATCACCGTTATCAAGGTCCTCTAAAAACAAATAAATTAAAACAAAAATGATATAGAGAACAAAAAACATTTACAAAAATTTAAAAAAATTAGTTACAAAGAAAACAACATTCAAGCATAATAAATTTCACAAAAATAGAATTAAAATAAAAAATAAAATACAAAATATATAATAAGTACATGTACCGCAATTGAGTGATGCAATACAAACACGATGGTTAAGTTTTAAAGAAAGAGAGAGATTAATATAAATTTTCAAGTTAACCTCGAGATCAATTAGTTGGGTAATCCAGTTTTTTCATAATTCAATCATCTAATTATTACTTCGTCGAATAGTCTCCGGACAATCATCTCGCCGATAATTGATTTCGGAATTCTCCCAGATTTCATGAATCTTCGTTTATATGTATACACGTATGCGAAGTCCTACGCTAACTCATCGTTATCACGAAACGGTTGGCTATTATTTTGTCCGATGATGCTCTATGACTCTCTCTCTCTCTCTCTCTCTCTCTCTCTCTCTCTCTCTCTCTCTCTCTCTCTTTCTCTCTGATCTCTCTCTCCTCGTAATATCTTGCTCGTGCGTGTGCGTGCTCTCGGGTCCGGCGGGAATGCGTGCGCGTGTGTACACCACGGTGGTTAATTTCCAGTCAAATTTCATTACTTAACCGCGGTGAGCGGGTAGATGGCCCGTGTGCGTGCCCTCGTCCTCGCCCCGGCAAGCGCAAGCGGGGTGGCGACCAACATTATTGTTGCACAGTTGTCCACTGTCAGGGCCGTAAAATGGAGATGCGAGACCGCGGTATTATTAATGATCGCGAGCCGTTTACCGTGGCTTAACTCTCACGTCTTTACGTCCTTTTTTTTATCATTTTCTTCCTTTCTTTCTCTCTCTATCGCCATTCGTCGTGCGAATTAAACTCGATGACACGCGAAACTCTCAATTACCGATACTGGCGCGTTAAATAGACGAGGATAATTATCCGAAATGGAGACAACGAGAAAAGGTGAAAAACAAGAATATTCTATACATCTCGCATCTGGATAATAATCGTTCGTTGACTTTTCACCATGTATGCATTTTTCTGATAAACGTACGTAGTACACGCAATTGCCTCTCGTTAAAGTATCACGCTTAAAAAAGTTCGATCAGATCGTGAAGCAATCTTATCGTATTTTTTTCCGGCTACCGCTCGACGGACTTTTTTTTATCCTCGTGACATTGCCCGTAATTTCAGCGCTTCCATTGCGATCGTCGCGATTAAATGTATTTCTGCGACACCCGTGTATTGCAGAATGATAACAAAGGTAGCAGGGCGGTCTCGTCGCGTTGTGATTGTCGGGCGGGCCGTATAAAAGCCGAGCACGGCTGGCAGGCCACGAAATGCCAGTTGCCCGGTAATAATTTAACTGGGAGTCGAATTAGAACTGGGATAACAACGGTTTCCGGACGAGCCCGTCCACAAATACGCCATATACAGCCGCATACGTGCGCTCGGCCCGTCGGATCTTTCGAAACATTTATGCGCGGCTGTGTACGTTCATTACGACTGTAATCGATCGAGTGCGACCACCGCTCTCCCGCTCTCGCATTCTCTCTCTCTCTCTCTCTCTCTCTCTCTCTCTCTCTCTCTCTCTCTTCCTCTCGCTCGTCCCGTGATGCCGTTTAATAAATATCAATTTAGTTCCGAAGGCGATTTTCATACTATGCCGACAGTAATTATCCGCAATGTCTCTCAGAGCGATGTTCCCTTTCGAGTAAAATTGTTTTAATTTGCGTTTAACGCTATTTTAACGTGCGATCGAGTGTTCGCGTAGACTTGGATACTTTTATAACGCCCCCACTCGCGTTATTCATCATCGTGGAACGATATTAATTACGAATTAATAACCCGCTTCTAATCGGGTGATAACGTGACAAAATTACGATGTTAATATATATATCCGTGACGTTCGTTATATTTTCCGTGACATTATGTATTTCCGACCGTGGAAAATTCTATGCGATCAGAAGCGGTTGCTCACCCCGACGTATTTTCAACGAACGAAGTACAGGAAACGTAAAGTGAATCGACCTCGATTCTATAAGGAGCAAGAATGTATACCGTGGGACGCATAAATCATTTCACCACTCGTTCAGGATAATTGGCGTGTGCTACCATAATCCGTATCCAAAGAGAATTCATTATGATACATACATCGAAACTTGTACAAATCCTCCCTCTTTGAAAATATTAATTTTCTCCCTATACTCGCTGATGTATCTGTAATCCAGCCTCTCGCTTGTCTATTTCGACAAGAACTTACCACGCGACAATCTCAAAAGGTACAATATCGCTCGTGTAAAATCGCGTGCCTTAAGAGATGACGAAATTAATAATAACAAGCTCGCGTTTCAAAAATGAACGTCCAGGAATAAAACGCCGCCGAGAGAAGACGCGATAGATCTTCGAGGGCGAATTCGAGGCGTTCCTGTTTTTCGCTTATACGTTTCTCCTTTGGTCTTCGCTCTCATCGCTCGTTTCCTTCCTTTTCTTACCTCAGGGTTCCGCTTGGCCATTTCACAAACCTCGTGCACTCCTCTCGAATTAAGTGAAATCGGCCCGGAGGAAGAACGCCCGTGCCGGAGCTCTAAGTCGAAGAGCAGGGAAAAAAAGGAAGAAAACGGAAAGAGGCGAGAGCTGAAAGGAGGAGGAAAGTAATCTTTCGGCCCTGGCGTTTCCAATCGACTTCATTCTCCTCCGCTCCACCTCGCCCTGGTCCTCCTGTGGCCCCGAGCATTTTCTCACGCGAAAACATTTCTACCGTCGTATTTCTAGAAAGGGAAGCGTGTAAATAGCGAGGATGACGCGGCGCTCTCCTACTTAGTGATCGGACTCACAGTAATTTACCGTCAAATACCGGTCCCTTTCCCGTAATTCCTCGGTAACCGTTCTCGGAGCACGGTAATTTCCGTAACTTACCAATAAATCATCGAAACGGCGAGGAGCGGCTGCTTATTTTTAGCAATATATAATTTTTTATCGCAATCGAAAATAAAAATTTAAAAGAGCAGAGATATTTTTCTTTGTCGGTAAGAGTGTAAAGCGATTTTATCAATACTATCGTAAATAGCTCAGAATTCTCCCGAACTCGTCAGTAAGATATTATAGACATGATTTAAAAGTATATCTCGATACGTTTCTTATTTTCAATATTTTAGAATGTTTTTCAAATCAAAAGATCAAAGGAAAGAGTATGTGGCATCGCGTGCGGATTTAAGTACATGAAGCAAAGCGTTGTTATCGCGAGTCTACTACGCCTCCTGATTTCGTGGAAGCCGCGAGAAGTCGAAATCTCGAATTAATTAGACAGCGTTACATAATTCATGACACGACCGGCCGGGCCGGTCGGCTGATTACATAATGCGTGCGTCGATCTTTTCTCGGAGGTGTCCGGCCGGCAACCGAGCGGAAGATTGTTTTTCGCACGCACGAGTTACCTCGACACACGCGAGACCCGCCTGGCATCTCCTTCCCTCCATTTTATCTCGAAAATCATATCCCTGACGAATCGATACACGTTTCAGAGAAAGAGAGAGGGAGAGAGAGAAAGAGAGGGGGAGCGAAACGCAAATATTTGACGGTAATCTTTCCAGTGTAAATCTGTCTATCTTTGGAGATCCGTGTTTTGGTTTGGAAACGTAAACGCGTCCTCGCGGAGAGATGCGTCGGTGGAACACGAGTGGTAGCAGCAACGGCGGCAGCGTATTGTGTGTCACCCTCTGTGTAGCCGAGATAATCGATGAATGATTATCCAATCGTGGCTAATGCGGAAACTATCCGTTTAATTACGTTTAGTACCTCGGACCCACGTCGCAATCCGTTGGCTTCGAGCTATACGCGCGCTAGCTCGTCAACGTAGATCGAAAGAGGGGGTGGTGGTTGTATCTCCCTGCCGCGTATGCGGCAGTCCATGATAGTGGTAGGTAACACGCTTGTACGCTTGTACGTGTCTGTCGGAAGCGGAAGGCGGACGGACGCGGACGGGGGCTCGGGACGACCAAGGGGGATGCGAGGGGAGGATACGAGGATGGCGCACATTGGCTTTGCCGCCGCACTGCGAGCAACGAGGGAGGCGGCGCGGATAGCTTTGGAAAGGGGTTGGCTACCTCATAGCCAGAATTGAGCCGCGACCGCCTAACTGACGTAATCAAGTGTTCGCCAGTGGTACTCAAACGCGTTCGAGCGTGCCTTTTCGCGACTATCTGCTATTATCTAGCTGTTGAAACTCGGTAACGGTTTATATATACCGCTTCAAAAAAAAAAAGAAATTTATACTTATTACACCTACTTATTGTAAACGTAATGTGCATGCGTGAATGCATGGCGTATGATCGGTCTAACGCTAAAAGAAATTTTAAAATGTATAAAACGGTGATACAAGAGTAAAAATTGTATACGATATAGAATCCATCGTCTTCGCACGTTGTGCTCGATCTCACCGACGCAGCGGCGAAGCGAAATGGTGATGATTCTGCACGGTTATTAGTTAAGCTTAATTGTTTCTGTCGGACAGGCGTCGGTCGTATGTTTACAAGGTGTACGCGCGTGGCTTGCAGTGGCGCGCAACGTGCCGAGAAACACGCGCGTCCGCGGACAGGCTAACTAGCGCGCGAGACACGCGCGACACGTGGGGGGGAACATGATCGTTGCGAATAGCCGCGGATGAATGCGGCGCGTATCGACACTCGTGCTGCGCACTGTACACGCGCTCGCTTGGCGTGGGCGGATGGATTTGATGCTCGCATTCGATGTATCTCGCATCGAGTCGCGTCGCGACGCTGTTACGTGTTCATTTCGATATTGCGGCCGCTGTCGACTGGCTCGACAACGCTGATCGACTTTTTGCCACGGCCGACATCGCCAAGCGCAGATCCACGATGGATGATTCTCTCCGTTGACAGAACTTGAAATCTTGAGATGTCAAAATTGTTTGCTTCAACTGCACTTTTTTCGCATTCTTCCTTTGTGTATTTTAATGCACAGAAAAGAGAATGAAAAATAGAAAAATTTAGAAAAATAAAAATATGGAAAAATATAAAAAGGAAAATAGAGATAAATATGAAACTTTTAATGTATAAAATTAGGAATGGATTGTAAAAATTGCAATGTCAGATACAGAAATATATAATACGGGATAATTTTATTCATTATAGGTATTTATTGATTTCCGTTCGTCTAATCTATTCATCTGTTATCTTATACAGTAATATTAACTGCTGTTAATAATGCTGTCTGTTCGAAAGTGGTCCATCACGAGAAACGTATCTCACTCGTCGGAGAAAGAAAAGAAACGGTACTCGACGATTTGAGCGCGGGATCACTGTCGATGGCTATCGTTAGGCATCCTCGAGGAAATGCGCGAGGCTGGATATACATATCGGAGTCGATATAAATAGCCACGTGTGTGCATTGCGTGTGTCGTCGTATGTCTCCCCGCGTCGCACCTCCCCGAGTAAACGAACCTCCCGCGGAGCTCCCGTCGGTCACGGGCATTGAAATAAACAAACAAGCATTGGGAGCAATATCCCGCTCTGTCAATATTTGCTCGACGGTTAGTCGACTCGCAAGAGAAACGGAGAGAGAGAGAGAGAGAGAGAGAGGAGAGAGAAAGAGAGAGATTCCGCTTCCTCCGCGTCGTCGACATCTTCGCTTCCACCATCGCTTTTCTTCTTCCTACTGCTGCGTCTCTCGATATGTACTGGCACCTTCGTCTTGAACACACACCCGTTTCCACTATCCGTAGACACCCGAGGATTTGAAACTCAGCAGCGATAGTAGTGGTGATGGTGGTGGTGGTGGTAGTGGTGGCCGCGGTGGAAGAGACGGGAAGTAAAGTAAACGGTAATGTAAACGTCGCGTTTACATTTACGTGTTTGCCGAGTAACTCAAATATTTCGTGCAGCCTGAGTGTCCGTTTCTTCGTGTGTGAAAGTCTACGGATGCACGATGGTTTCGCGGCACGCAACGTTTATCAAGAAAGAGAGAGAGAGAGAGAGAGAAAGAGAGAATATTCCTTCCTTCTTACCTTGTCCCTGCTTATTTATCTTCCACCAAATAATGCGTTCTTTGCCTTTCTTTTTAGTTTGGCAAGAAATAATCTACTCCACGTATCGATATCCCGAGACTTTCGGTCTTTTACTTTCGCTCAGGAGAAAGAAAAAATTTCTTGGAAGCCGCTGAGAGCGCGGCGTGGATCGAGGACTTTAGCTAAATCCTTCATGGAAAATTCAAAGTTTTTCATTAACGTCTCCGCTCTCGGCGGAGAGGAAAGTTTCGGCGGAGTACCCGACGACGCGGCGCATATTTCATATATTATTTTGCGCGACAAGGAGGTTGATGGCCTCCGCGTGGGGGATGTAGATACGTACATACTACTACGGTGTCTCGAACGTACGAGCGAGCGAACGTCACCGCCGGCGGCTGTTTGCGCAACCCTCTTTCATGCTACACCCTGTGGCCCTCCATCGCCGCTCGAACAAAGAACACCATGCTCTGCCTCGCCGCACCAAGCGCCTCCGGCGTTAATATTTTAAGCACACTTTTCTTCCACCGTACGTCCCGCACACTTCTACCCCTGGTCTTTTCGCTTTTCCCGCTCGTCCCGTTCTCCTTTCCGCCGAGAAGCCGCTACGGAAGGAAAGCAGGCGGTGGTTCGTTCGTTCGCTCACTTCCCCGACCTGAAAGCATCGTCGTCGTCGTCGTCGTCGTCGTCGCAATGGCGGTCTGAGACGACGGGGGCAATCGGGGGGATGAAAAGAGCCAGGAGAGATAGACGATCGGCAGGAAAAAGAGGGACTGAATTTTGCAAGGCAAATTAAGTGTGCGGTTTTACGACAGCGGCTTTCACACCATCACCCTTCGCGCCGCTTTGCCTCGCCCTGCACCTGTGAACCCGAAGGGGATGTTTAAAGAGAACTTCCCCTCTCTTCTCTGCCCGTCTGCGCGCCTTAAGGTGCCTTCTGGCAGACAACATTTTTGCGTCTCGCGTGTGCTGAAGATGTTCTCGATTAATCGCGAAGGAAGAATTCGAAAGATCCTGCAGATTGTCTCGGGAAATACAATCTTCTCGAAGGAAACTTCATTTGTCCTTGATTTATTTCGGTTTATGGATAACCTCTGCAAAAAAAGATCCATTAAGCGGCTACATTTAAGTCATTGCGACGATATTTATCATAACCCGACTAATCGTCGCAAACTCCTGGTGAGTCGATTCGATCAAGGAAAGAAAATCAACCCTCCGTGCTCGTCCGATCGATAAGTGCGCGTTTACGCCGACGTCGAATATAGCTTGCAAGCACGAAGCGAGCGAAAAGTTCTTTGGTACCTCGGTGTATGTCCGTACCGCGTTGCGGTCATACGTATGAATAAATCGCGAGAATGATTAAGAAGTCATAGGGGGAGCGAAAGAAGAGTCGCTTTTCGTTCAAAGTTTTATGACTCCTCCGCACGGCAGCTCTTCTTCCGCGCCACGTCACCATCTCTTGCTGCAAATATCGGGCTTTCCTGGCGATATTCGCGAATCTTTGAGTAAGTTACGACGCGCCCTGTGGAAAATTTCAACGTGTCTCGACATCGAGGAAAAACGACGAATATACGATGTTATCCTCGAAGAAGAAAACACCGAGGGGGAAAATGCATCCCTGTCGTATTTCGTTTTCGCGGCGACGATCTATTGCCGCATGCAGATCGTCGATTTTCCCGATAGCAGTACGACTTCCTCGGCCGTGATATCGTAATGCAGTGATAATGTCGCGGTGTGGTGTCGCGGTTTCCTCGCTCGGAGGGAAGTTTAGCGGGCCCGAAGGCGAGTCAGTCGTGGTCTTGCAGGTGAACGTATCTCAAAGGCTGCGTGCTCGTAAATTCTCTATCGTTTCTATCATCGGTCACCCTCTTCCCGCGGATATATAGTTCCTGGATAGTGTGCGTTCCGGGGTCGTTGAACCCGCGCGATCCTGCCGACGACGACGACGAGTTCACTTTCGATCTCTCGAACTGTCTGTTAGACGCCGCAATTCAGGGGGAGGGAGGAGACTATAGCACGCGCGATCGTTCAAAACTCAACCGACGTCGCTCATTAAACTATTACAAGTTCCAAGTCTGAAAGCACAGCTGCGGCGATGTAACTCGCCGCTCTGCTATGGCCGTGACATTTTATCATTAAAAAAAAGATCTCTTAAAGGTAACGTGCCGCAGCGATATAAAATTGATTTTTCTCATTGGAATTTTATGTATTTTTATGTATCATAATTTTGGCAATATTTGCACATATGTATTGCATGTTGTATTGTTAATATTTGCTGTTGAATTTTGAATAAAAATTCTAATAATTAAACTTCCCTGAAAAATTTTTTAATAAAAAAAAAGAATTTGAAAAAATTTATAAACAAACTAAAATTTATGGATTGCAATTCTAAAACGTTATGTACGCAGGTAGATACTGTTCGATCTATTTAACATGCGAGCTCACGCAATCGGACAATTTTCTCGCATTCGCTCGATCCCTACGGAACGTATTGCGCGTTATTCCGAAGCGTTTTTGTCGAGATTTGCGCGGTTTCAACGCTTGGCAGGTCTCCTACACGAACGTACTGCGACTGTATTTCATAAATCCGCCGGTGTGTATCCTACTGAACGTGTCTCCTCTTTGATCCCACGGGGAAACGATGCAACCTCCGCTTCTTGCGCCCGCGTGAATGCCACGTTTTGCATCGCGTCGCGTCGCGTCGACAGAACGACAAAAGCCGGGCTCGCACACTACATCGTAATCTATTCGCGGTGGTTCGTATCACGACGGAAAGCACGTTGCGAAGGCTCCGGGGCGTGTGATATCCGGTCGCTTCGCGCTTCGACGCGCTCGTTCCCTGTGTAGTAGTTTTATGCCCGGCGTCGCAAATGTTACGGGACGATTTTAAAAAATGTGTTTTCCTTCTTTTTTTTTTTAAACGCTGCGCAGTGTTCGTTCGGGTTGGGTTTTATCATAAACTGTAAAAAAATTTTCCGCGATTCCACCGATTTTTTTTTCCATGTACATAGACGAAACGACCGGCATGAAAACGCTGGTGCGCGCGTGCAAAAACGACATTTAAAGTTAAAAATATTCGCGTAGCCGTGACAGGGAATCTAGTTAAATGCAAAAACACTCGGAATACACGACGAAATTTCCACGTGTCCCGATTCATTTAATGCGGGAACGCTGCGATGGAAATCCAAAACAATCCTGCACATATATTGACATACAGCGATCCCAGTTCAGACGCAACGGAGGAGATTCCAATCGACGAAAGACAGGTGGACGAGATTGAAATCAATAGCTACGCGTTGCCCGGATAAAAATGTCAATATCCGTGTGCCACTAGTTTGCTTTACACCGACCCGACAGTGTTCGTTCCGTTGATTGTACAAAGTAATTTGGTTGGTTTAACTGGCGCGTGAATCAACAGCTTTTTTTCCCTTTGAACGAACAATCGGCCGACGAGTCGTTCTAGCGTCAGATTGTTCACGTCACGATTCACTACCGGTGTATCCGGCTGTCCGGTAATTAATTGCTCGCAATCAATAGCGCTTTAATATTAAGAGTCACGCGATCCGCACCGACTACCGACGTACATAGATATTCGTGATAAACGACGCTGCGGTCGAAACTGGATCCAAATCGATTCGCAAAAAATTTACGAGTTGCGTGAGCACGGCTTCGTTGCCGGATCAGTAAAGGTTATTATAATAAATGTTATTGCAAACATTATAATTTAAATAAATGAGACCCAAGGCACTTTTTTTTCTTCTATCGACGTAATCTCGAGGAGAACGAAACAATGTTGAGAGTCACTGTGGTGAAAGAAGGGGTGCAAAATATTTAGATCCGATCATAAGTGCCCGCGCTTTCACCTAGAGGCCGTCCTAACAGCCCTTGTTTACGTTTACGGCTTTGGGTTTGACGATCGCGTGTTACATGCCCGTTCGTTCGCATGCATATGCACGTGCATGACACTTACACACGTGCACGCACGCGTTGCACACACGACTCCGATGTAGAGAAAGAGCGAAGGAGAGAGGAGAGCAGAGAAAGAGAGATGGATTTTGCCACTAGTGCGTGTAGATACCAATCTCGGTAGCAGGGGTTGAAATCGGCCGCGGTAACCTAACCCCATAAACTCTCTACGAGCCGCCGCCCTTCTCTCGGAACTTAATTCGTCGAGGGTCGGCGAAGAGCTGGGCGAGAGATCGAAGGGGGAGAAAGAGAGAGAGAGAGAGAGAGAGAGAAAGAGAGAGTACACGAACGAGAGGCGGAACAAAGGGGTGATGAGGGTAGTTGAGAAGGAGAGGGTGCGAGAGGGTCGCACGTTTATGGGGTGAGTTTCACGCGATGGCCATCGTCATTTATTGCCAATTTGCTAAATGAAACGTGCCGCGCGTACATCGTACGATTATTAGTACCCTCTGTCGCATAGTCTCCCCCAATTCGAAGTCGACTCGAAACGCGTCTATCGACTCTGCCAACTATTGAAGATGAAATCATGGATACGTACGTTTTAACGTTGTCAACTACTATTTTAGAACATTAGAGGATTTAGCAGCTGAAACCAGTATAATTCTGATTAGTTTAGTAGAGGAAAAGGATCGTTTAATTGCAATGAGAGATAGGCGTATGATATGTTTTTCTGCATTTGTATAGCGTCGTGAAAATTGGGGATTTTAATTCCCATTAAAATTCAGCGAGTCTTGGTCAATTACGCACATTACTAAGCGCGAAGATAACGCTCGTGCGAGAAGAGGAACAAAAGGAGAAAGAAAACTACGTGCGAAGGCGCCTTAGGTGAGAGAAGAGATGGTGGTTTGGGTTCAGAACGGAATAGACGCGGGGACGAATCATAATAAAAAGATTTATTCGGCTTTTATCCCGGAGTTATTCAGCTCTTTCCGCCCGAGCCCGTGAACTTGTCTTTTTTTCTCTCGTTCTCTCTCTCTCTCTCTCTTTCTCTCCTTCACTCGCTATCTTTTCTTCTTTATAAGACTCCTCGGGCGGAGCAACCTGAGCAAGGAGCCCGAGAAGATGAGCCGGAGATAAAGGAAGAAGAGGGGCAAAGCCAGAGGATCCTGATTAAAATATACGAGCCGCAGCCTCACGGATTTCTTCTTATAACCCCGGGTCCTTATATATCCCTCTCTTTCGTTTGCGCGCCCCGACGAGACGATACCAGGGCGCGCATTCAGGGAATTCGAAATGAAGCCCCGCCATCGCGAATTCACGCGCCGCGTTCCGCGCGAGGCGCGAAATTGGACCGGGCGTATATATTTTACGTGCCGGATTGGAGGGCGGATGCCGGATATATTGGGATTATACCCGCTTTATACACCGTCAAGACGGCTGATGCGCGTAAACACGGTTACAATGTAAATCCGCCGCGTTCTCGCAACATGCGATGGCAGAGTTCTGCCACAGCCCAGCCATTTCGCTCGTACCGCGCGAATAGCATATGACTAATCGAGAGGAAGATTAACGAATGAGTATGCATAGGATATACGTGTACGAAGGATTTAGGAAATGACCGAATGGACGAGATGTCATTTAATTTACACCGATAAATTGCAATTAGCGTCGTTCACTTATTATTCACTATTCGCAGCACGGATTATTTGCAGACGTCTCAGCTGTTTCTGCATGCGATATCAATCAGTTACTCAATATTCAATCAGCATTCCATGCTCGACATTACATGTCCCTTAGTTACAGTTACCGATTTCATATATGTTACCGATTTTGACAACGCCATGGCATCTGGATAGCGTAACAATCAATGAGGGCGAATGTCACATTTGCTCCTATAATTTCGTTGCCATCGACTTGATCGCTAGATCGGAGAACACAGGTGGTATGGCGCGGGTTTTACGATCGGGGCAAGAAACGATCAGCGACGGAAGTTATTCGCATACGAGCGGAACTGTAAAGCTATCGTCGTTCAAGTCCTATTTTATGTACCGTCACCTAATCGAGATCCGTCCGCCATCATCATGATCGATCGTTATGTTACGATGCAGCAATACATACCAAAAAGCTTCCTCCTCCTTGCTCTTTCCATGTCATTTAAAATAGGTTCGATATAAGTTAAATGTGTTTATATATAATTATTCCCATCTCCTTTATTATCGATCTTTGACAGAGAATGTTGAATTATAGACAATGAACATAATCGAAAATAAAAGAGAATTTTCAGCTTATATTTAACTATTCTTTATGTAGTTTTTTTTAAGGTGCAACACTAATAATAACAGTGTTTCCTTGTAATTAACTGCAAAAATTGAAAAATACACTAAAAATTAATCACGTTAATATTAACCTATTAAGTATTATATATTATCTCATATACTGTCTTTCATACATTATTGCAACTATACAATAACATTTCTCAACACTAATTGTTTTTAAATATTGAATATTAATTTTTTTCATACAAAATTACATTTAGAAAGTAATAAAAAATGGTATTTGAATAAGTATTAAATAAATATGATTCATTAAATAATGTGTAAAGTATAATCAAAACAATGAAAAAATAAAAAATACCTGATTCGATGTATTACATGTATCAATCAAATGTTTTTATGTCATAAAATGAATTTTAGAATTTGATAATCAATATTGATTCGTGGCGTCAATTGATGTAAGCAACGAATGCATTAAATGATAACAACTATATGACAAAGGTGTCAAATTATAAATCGATAGGTGGATTCACAAGCCAGAAGAAACTTTATCCAGTTGTCTGTCGTAACAGGGTCGTAACAACGTTGTAACTACTCCAAAGTTTAGTATGTCACGGATGATGACGATCGGTGAGAAATGATACGAGATCCGACACGAATGATGGATCTGTATGCGTGCTGCACAATTCATATTGCTGTCAGAATGAATTTTTCATATTCTCGATATACGTCTTTATGAATTTTCATATCGACATAGATATTCCGTTATATATTGCCAACGCTATCAGAAAAAGAGAAAGAAAGAAAGAGAGAAAGAGAGAGAAAATTATTTTTAATATAATACATTAGAGATTATAAATTTCAACATCAAATATTTTAATATAATTGATACGTACCACATTAACTCCAAGATAATCTTATATGTAAAAAATTCTTTTGCTCCATAACGAATTATGTAATTTATGTAATCATATTTAATAATTCTTTTTAAAAGAGTAATCAATCAACACAAATTTTCATTTTAAAAAGATTTAATAATCTGCGAGTAACAAAGTTAAAATATGTCATTAATAATTAACGGTCAAGTCAGTTAATGTTGACAGGTATTGTCAATGTTAATAGTCGTAATATCTATACGTAACATCTACGTACCTATATTGAAGCAAAAGGCAAAATCAATTAAGCAATGATAATCAATGTCATCTGGACTGCGAAAATCAATAACAGATGACAGATCGATACCCGTAGTTAGAGATTTCAGCTCGTAAATCCTACGAGATAATTTCGTGCTAATTACTGGCTAATTTGTAACTCGAAAGCTATTGTGACTTGGGCATTTTCGTATTTAGAGTTTTAGAGATTCTAATTAATCTCCCGAATTGAAGTATTGTGGTTGCGGGACACCCTGTATACAAAGTGGCGGTGTATGCACGAAACCGATATACAGCCGACAGTGGTCGGTGTAGGTATCGGTGTTTATGGCGATAACTCCGGGGTCCGCGCGCGATAACGATCCGCGATATACCTCGAAACGTCGCGTCGCGTCGATACGCGGCGGTTTTGTGTTTCGTAAAACATTATCGTTCGTGTTACCGATGCCAATGCTAATCAATTACAGCTTGACCAATGCCGCGCCGCCGCGGGACTGTAACTACAGGCATTATTGCGTTCACTCATTTATCCCAACAGACGTTCAATTTTGTCGCTTTCTAACCACGCGCGGGACTCTCGAAATATGATTCTCTCTCATTAAGGCAACGCGACACTCGTGTTTAGCCTTGTGCAGAATGTCAAGGGAATTTACGGATTTGAATTTTACTGACGAATACTAGGAATTAAAATGTCAACGTAGTCGTAGAATGTGACAAAGACGCAGCTGGAGTTTCAGGAGCAAGAAGACAACACAAGGAGCGGAATTGTGATGTCGAAGCGGAAGTGTAGGAGTTAGAAACGAGCAAAGTTAAGAATCGCGCCGTTGTCACTGCACTCTGACTCTTCTCTTCATTCTCTTTCTGTCTTCTCACTATCTATCTATCTATCTACCTTTCGGTGTGCGCGGAATATCCGTTATTAGATCGTGGAAGATTCAAAGGTCTGCGTGCGATCCAGACCCGAAGTACACTACATCCTCAGACTGCGTCACCCAGCACCGAGTCCTGTTTATCATCGCAGTCATATCGAGGGATGGGGGACGAGCGCGTTTTGCCGGAAACTCAAAAGAGAGACTCCTCTTCCACGGCGCGGAGGTCGCGCAGCCGTAACGTAATTACGGGCGCGCTTAATTTGTTTGAAGTACATTGCGAAATACGACGCGACGCGGCAGAGGTGTTAATGGCAACGCAAGACCCCATCCACTTGCACCGCGAAGCTTGTCTAGCCTCGACTCTTTCTGCCAGTTGCAGGATGCTGCGACGCGACTATAAGCTACCTCTCGCAAATTACTAAAAGGGAGGGGAAAACTCAGCGAGAGAGAGAACGGGGTAGTCGCTATCTAACGCGATGAAAGGTTGCGTCGGATCTATATAGGATGCCACAGCACATATAAATGTTGTAATTAATTCTTGGCCCCAAAAATATATTTCAAATCATATAATCTAAGATATATCTCAATGATAAAAAATTGTTGAATGGTTGAGAGAGCTTTGATTTCTAACTTTGTAGATTATAAAATTGATAACGATAGCGATAACTATAAAAAAAACGAAGGTTCTTAAATGGACCTGATTCATAAGATAAATTCAATCCTACTACCATCTTCGACAAACAGATCTGTTAACTCGTGATGATTGTGCAGACGCGTTAATATTTATTGTATCAATAAGGAGCGCGTAAAATATGATCGGCGTTCGCCCGCCCACCAACAACTCGTTAAATAATGTCATGCAAACAGATACACGGCATACGTGTTCATTGTTATTTAACATCGGTCGGTAGCAATAACATGGATGGACGTAATGCGCCGGTTTGCTCACCACCGGCATAAAATTGTCCAATACATGAAATATAATATTCCCGATAGAAATAATGGAGAACGCGTGAATCGTTAATACAAATAAAGTAATCGTTTATACATATAAATCAATGGCCCTTCCGCTCCTCCCTTCACGGTGATTTTGCCCGTTAATTCCAAATTGTCGTGAATTTGCGCTACGTGCCAATCTCTCGGTATAACGTATATACCGTGAAAAAAGATAATTGGAACGGCGCGTGGATAAACTCATGTCGCTTCGTATTCACAAATAATTAGTTAATCACATTCGTTCCCGTTACGCCGCCGTAGTACATCCGAATAATCTATACTATACTTTGGTCTCCGTGCTCGGAACTTGGGCGTTACTTCCGCCGCGGAAACTCTGATACATCGTGCCTCGTATCTCGGATGCGCGCAACATTGCTTTTGGATTACGAGCACTAGGAGTGTAGTACTCACGCGGTGCACGCTGAGAGTTAGAGGAGTCAAAGGAGGAGGAGAAGGCAATGGAGGAAGTGCAGAATGAAGTGGATGAGGATCCGCCGTGAATATACACTTACATAACCACACATATACGTGGATATATCACTGTAATGCAGGTCGGTTGCCTTCAGCCATATCGCTAGCAAGAGTTTGGCCAGCGAGTTGATTTCGTTGGTGTTGGAGCACGTTGACGTGGATGTTACAACGAATGAAAGGGAAAGATAGAAATAGAGAGAGAGAGAGAGAGAGAGAGAGAGAGAGAGAGAGAGAGAGAGAGAGAGAGAGACAGCGAACGGGTGAAAAGAGCGATGGTAGGCAGAGCGGTAGAGTTTCGAAAGGGACGAAAGGGGAAGAGGGTTCGTAGCCAGAGGGGCCGCTCGAGCGAGTCTGTTAATTGGACCAATTACAGTAATTACTGAAAGTTTCGGTGTGGGCTACGAGGGAGCGAGACAGGGAGATAGGGCCGTAATACGGTACCACGACGAACACACGCTTGCGACCGCCGTCGCCGTCGCCATCGCCATCGTCATCGCCGACGCCGACGCTCTCTCGCGTTCTCTCACTTCCCTCCGTTAACGCCGTACACCGACACCACACACCAATACACCCTCGACGCCCACCGCCCGCGACATGACACAGAGCCGGGTATTAGCGATGACGCGTACTCGAGGGTACTTGCGGCTGGATACGCTTGTTTTCGTATTTAACCCCTCGGTGTCCCCGCGCACACTTTGACCCTCTCATTTCTCCTCGCCTCGATCCCCATCTACGTTATCAACCTCCATTAGAAGTAGCCGTACGCGAAAGTGGCTCTGATCGAATTAGCGATTATCATTCAGCGTTTGAGGAGTTGCTTCTCAAATGAGAATTTGTGAAGGTCGAGTGTTCTCATTTGTCGGAAGGCGACCGTAAAAATATATTGAGAATAAAAAAGTTATGTCCGCGAAAGAAATCGTGTAAACGAGAGCAAGTGTCTTGCCACAGATGAGGAACAAGAGTGCTACTAAAAAAAAAAATAAAAGAAAAAGGAGAAGACGAATCATGGGTGAAGTGTGTTGTTGTCGGAATCCGAAGAGCCGCTGTCTGAATCACCGAGGTAATAAAAACTAAATGAGGAACAAAGCCCGCGCCTTTAGCGATCGGAAGCTGAAAATACAGCCGCGGAAGAAACGATGGGGCGATTGGAGACGTGCTGGGAATAATGGTAGCGGAATTACGCGCTTGGCAACGGCTCGAGAAGGGAAAAAGGCCATGCGATAGATCGAAATGGTGGTCGGGGTTAGGGATTGCAGAGAAAAGGGTCGGCAAGAAAATCGAGAGAAATTAATTTATAGGGCCTACACAGGTAATTAAGTTTTCAGAAGGCCCTGGCTAACTCGAGACCCTCCGTTAAAGTCGGGAATCCCGCATCTCCCTTCTCAGCCAGAGGGAATCATTTTCGCCTCTTTTTCTTCCTGAAATTCAGACGTTCGTCCCGTCGCCGGCTGTTCGCGACGACAATGGGGAAAGACTACGCCCCCTTTCCTTCCTTCCGCTGCGGTAAATCACGTTCCGTTTGGATCGAAGGGACCGCTTGGATCGCGGAACTCGTTGATTTTTATTGCCGTCGAGCCACGATTTATTTTACTTCGTTACGTCGTATCGAGAGTTGTGTTCGCCTGCTGCCTTCGAGGTCGCACGGCTGGATATGTTTGTGTACGAGAGCGCTCGTACGCAGCGGGTAGGGGCGTAAAAATCTGTTATATCTGCCACCCACGCGAGAATTCTTCGCGATGATAATCCGAGAAAATGGTGTTGCCGCCTGCATTGCGAGGGTTAGGCGCGAAGGGATAACTTATCCTTATCTCACCTTTACATAAGCGAGGCCTACGACGATGAGAGGACGGTGGGCGCGTATCGCGACGCCCTTTACCGATAACGCTCCCTCGAGCCGCGCGTCAATGACGTTCCATTTCCGTGTTGCGTGACGCCGTGAACTCGCATATCAAAAGTTACCTTCAGTGACGCGAACGACGGAGATCTTTCAACCCCTTGGATTAAATTACGTCAATCTTCTCTCTACAAGTAAAAACCTGTAATTAAACAAATCGTTTGTATTTAATTGAAACGACAATGTTTTTATTAAGTTAGAGCGGTATTTACAGATCATCTTAAGTAATGTCTTGGGATGCTAATGCAGCCCTTTGATTGGCTTATGACAATCTTAAGACAATCTCGAATATAAGAATCGACCAGAAATATAATGAATACCGACCTTAAACGTCTGAAATTATAGATTGCATTTAGGCCCAGTTTCACAACTCACGCAACCGAGGTTCAACTTATTCATTGTCTCTTTCCAATTCTAGAATTGGAAAGAGATGAGAAACAAGTTGAACCTCGGTTAAGAGTTAACCGTGAGTTGTGAAACTGGGCCTTAGGGCGGTATTCATAGTCAGATCTTATATTCAAGACCGTCTTAAGTACAGTCTTAAGAAGTCATGAACCAATCAGAAGGCCGTATTAGCGACTTAAAACATTACTTAAGACGGTCTTAAAATAAGAACCGACTATGAATACCGGCCTTAAAATCGCAAGACGATTTTATGCACCGTTTTAGAGAACCCTCTAGTACGCGCGCATCATCAATTGCATCTGTTCGCGTGCACGTACGCATACGCGCGGACGCAAACGATTTATACCAATTTGCCCAATAATTGTTGCTGTTATGTTAATTCTCAATCAGCGACGCCGTTCGCTTCACTTCGTACCCGCGTGCGTGACATGCAAATTTGGTATATGCGCAAAATGCGCTGCGGGCCAACGGAGGCCGCGATGAAGAGAGACGCGGATACAGTGACTGAATACGAGCGTGCGAATTGGCAAAGCGTGACAGCGAGCGCGGCGTCGCGCGTGGGCGATGAAGAGACGGAAGTACACCGGCGACGACGAGATTGGACTCGTCGAGATTCATTTCGTTCGGCTAACGCGCTCGACGTGCGCACGTAGGAATAAGTAAATACAGTTAACCCCGGAAGGATGAATTTTTTGAAATCTTTTTAAATCACAATCCTGAAATAAACTTTGTTGATACTATCTTGTACAACGTTCACCTCTGGGAACGACCTATGATATTTTAACCCTTAAACATCGTACATTGCTGGAACAATACATTTATGACTAGAGATATATGATAGGGTCTAGCTATAACAGAGTCTAGCCACAAGCAGTGTTGCGAACAGTTCTTTCAAAATAAGAGTGAGAAAAAAGGATATATACGCTGTTTCTTTTTATATATGTTATTTTTAATTTATGCTATCTTACTCATTTTAACTTACACTAAAGTTGGCAAGTAGGACGACCTAATCAAAAGTTTGTTATATCGTGGCCAGACTCTGTTAAATTGTAATCACACTACGGGCTGCTGATTACGGTTGTTAGATAATGGTTCTATTTTAACCAATCACGTTGCAGCTAGTCCATACTCGCTGCATTGTGATTGGCTAAAACCGACAACTGGCAACCGTAATAGGAAATTTTTCTAATGACGACTTTATAAAGGATATGCATATCCAATCCAATTTGATTGTTCATAATTTTATTTAAAATGAACATTGTAAAAAATTTGTTTTCAATGGAAACAACGTTAAGAAACGTAACGATATCGAGCATATGTATGTATCTTTATGAATAAAAAAAGTTATAAGCGATGGAAAAAACATTGAAAAAGCATTAGAAAAAAAGCCGGGTATGTCATACATATATATCTATATTATACTAAAAAGGCATTTGAAAGTTAAATACGAAATTTTCCTAATTTTTTTGCAACAAATTGGAGCATTTTTGCGACAGCATTTGCGACTTCGCGATGTTGTCTCTCTTTCGTTCCCGTATGTTTAAACGCGAGCCGAGCGACCACGGATATCCAGGTTTACAACCCTGTAAAAGTTTCATAGCCATATTCCACATCCACACGTTGTTAATTTTAGCGCGAGCGAGCGAGCGAAGCGAGCGACTCACTTTATTTTTATCGACTGACCTCAACACGATCGTTAAACCACAGCGGATGTTTTCCCAACTTACCGGACTCTATTTCTCTTTCACTCTTTTCCTTCAGCGAGTATACATAACGCAACCTATGATCGCAAACAATTACATAGCATATCGGGATGAGCTTAGCGGATGACTTCGAATTAACTTCAGTTAGCGCAGTTTTTCTTTCAACATGGTTCAAATAAAATGTATAAAAAAGGGCTACGTGCATGGCATGCCCTAAGCTGATGCGGATATGGTAGCTTTGGGAAAGCAGACGGATTGTGAGATTCGGTCGATTGACATGGAGGTCGATAGCGGGCGTGTCGCCAGGGATGGCAACGTGTCAATTCCGAGGAAACAGGTGCTCAACGCCTCTGTGACAGCATGTTCGAGTTCTATCGGGTGCGGTGCGGCCAACGGAGATCGCGATGGGACGCGGGGAGAGAATCAGGGGGAATGAGAGAGAGGGTAAATTCTGTGCGCGGAGAAGCGCGACGCCGACACCGTCGACGTCGACGCCGGCCCGCTGGATAGTAGGGTGGTAGGGGGCTAACACGGGGATCGCGTGTTGAACATACACACAGTTAGCACCGCGCTCGAGGGGGTTAGTCGGGAGTAATGTCGGCTTGCCGGATGTTGGCAAGGGTTGTTAATAGGCCACCACGGTCCCTGGTTCCGCCCGACCGCCTCCCTCTCCTCTCTCTATTTCTCTCCCCTCTCTTTCTCTCTATCTCTCTGCTTACTCTTCCTCATCCTCGTTCTCGTCCTCATTGGATCTCGTCGCTTGCCGAAGCCCCACACCGCCGCACCCTCGTGATTGTATCAACAGCCTCATCAGGCTCATCCCCCTAAACCTACTCTGCGCGACCGTTGCACCTCTCGACTGCCACCTATCGTCCTCGACCCTGGAATTTAACGCGCATACACACATACACACACATAGTTAAGATCAAATCGACGAATGAATTCGCAGAGATATCTATCAACAAAGATTATTCGATCCTGAATAAGGGATAGATTTGGGATAGGTGAATCCCCCACGATGATGTCATTGGAAAATTAAGAAAACACGGGTCGACCCGCATATGCGATTTAACGCGACTACCAGGCATGCCCTGAAAGTACCCTGGCAAACAAAGCACAAGGGGTGCATATAACGAAAGGGGGGCCACATGCTCGTGGACGCAAGCTACGGGGTACCGCGAAGATAATGGATATGAGAACTCGTAGCGCTCAATTTTCGAAGGGGAGAATCCCCTCGGAGAATCAAGGGCGCAAGGGTGAGAAGATTCACTTTCTATTTTGTATACTTTGCCACTCTTGCAATACAGTATTTCGAGTTGCATTATTCACTGTATCCTTCGGAATTTCCACGTGAGAGAAGTTTCAAGCAAAATAACTTCGACTTAAGTGCACAATCATAATTGAGAGAGAGAGAGAGAGAGAGACGCTGATATCGTTATAAAAATTGCTTCAGCCCCTCTAACGGAGGTGGATGGTTTTCGAGTTTTACGCATTTGTTCGTGCGTAATATTTGCGCATAATATTAATAAAATGCATTCGAAAGTACACGCGTAATGCGTGTACGGTTACGTTTGTATTCATTAAAATAATTAATTAAAATAATGTAACGAACGAGACGTGGTCCGCAAACATCAACGAGATTAATATCAAATATAAACATCGAGCGATATCTCGAAAACGTGCGTGCGTGCGTTCGATCACGTACGATACGCACACCAGCACCCCCTGCAATCGTGAATTTTATTGCGCCTACCCTACTACTGCCGCCACCACCCCCGTCAATCGTCCTTTTGCCCGACCGCAGATATGTATCCAACCAATCGAGGGCAAGCTCATATACGGTGGCCCTCCGACAGACCGGAAATGGTTGCCACGCGACAAATTGGCCGACGATTGGCACCTAAAGGGGAGAAACGGTCACGACAGGCAAGAGAGAAGTTTTTGCTTTCTCGATCTCTTCTTCATTGTCTCAATTAATTTCTCTTCGCCATAATTGCCGTCGTCGACGAAATGGGTGGAGATGTTAAACGATGCATTCTTCGCGACGTTGTCTTTTTATCCTCGAATGCACCGCGATGGTGCATTCGGTAAGTGCAGCGATATATTGGGAACGTTTTTCGTCTCGTATGGTTTAACGAAATCGACGGGTATACGCGTGTATGGCATGCATAAATGTTGGCTACGTGCTTTCATGCCCGCATTGTTCGAGGATATTTTTTTCTCTTTTATTGTTCGTACTGGCGGTAGGTATTATTGTGTTTGTCATTCTCGGTATATACACGTGCGTATTGACTGATTGCAGCGATTTAAAATCATACTCGTTTAAATATCAGCGTACGCGCGCGTGACGTAACACGCATTTCGTCAAATTCCAAAACGCGTCCCGTACTTGAAAAGGGTCTCGCGAATATTATAAACACTTAAAAAAGTGATCTTGCAGTTATAGCGAAAATTATCTAAGTACGAAAAATAGTTAAAATAGATAAATTTCTAGCAAGTACTGCGATATTGGATATGTATTGCATCTAATCATATAGATGACAGAGATAGAATTTAGATTTGTGCTATAAATTCCATGCGTATGATACATAATTTTCTATCAGATACAAAAAACAGTGATAATTTTAACTGGGGCAGCAAAATATTTTTTTACGTGAATATAATAACAATTTGCAAAAACTCCTTGCATGAAAAATATATTTTTTGCAAAATGAGAAAATTTTTCTTCTCATTTTTGAAAGTTTTTATTTTCTTGCGGCAGTTTCCACCTCGCAGTTCTTGGTACGAGATTTACTTTCCTCGCGGACTGTACACCAGCCTCCCTTGGTTCCTTCCCCCAAAACCGGTACATCGACACTATAGTGCACGAGGTAATGAAGTGGCAACACGGCGTTTCCAGGGGTCGAGAACGGGGGTGAGATTGATACCTCCAGTCACGTCGGACGGCAGGGAGGGATGAGGTGTCGAGAAACCGGATCGACGATGTAAGGGGAGCAAGTAGAGAATAAGAGCAGAAAAAGCGAAACGGAAAGAAAATGTCGATAGTACGACAGAGATAGAAAAGGCGCGAAAAAGACGCGGAAGTTGATTTCAGTCCTGGAGGAACAAAGAGAGCAGAGCAAAGTAAATGGAGAGGGATAAGTGTAGAAGTTTGGTCGGTTAGATATTCCCCAACGACGCGACGTTCGCTCGTTAATTTAAGAAATTAGAAGGAGCCAGATCGGTTTCCTGCGTTATCATGATCTTAATTGAAACTCTAAAATAAAATTGAAGTACATACAAGTTTGTTTATTTGTTTGATAATATTTCTAAGTAAAAAATACATGTTATATGTACAAGATGTATCAGATTACCAGTACCATCCTTTTTCCTTGGATAGAAATGGATAGCAGTCGAAAGTTGGGGAAAAATTTTTCATTATCAAAGCCTATCTGAATTATCTACACACATATGCACACGCACACGCACACATAATGGTGGCATTTCGGTTTTCTGAAAGTAAGGTAAATCTAGGTCAAATATAAAATTTTAAATAGGAACATAGGTCGAGCTGAGTATTGTTGAATAGACCTTTTTAATTTTAAAAGTTTAAACTTTTCTTTAATATTACGAAAAAATAAAGAAATTTTACAGATTATGAGTCATCTGTTTATCATACATTTTAAGTTATCGAAAGTTAAAATTAAAATTTTCAAGACCGAATCCTATGTGATGAATCAGATGATATTTGTAATTTAATTAACTTAATTTAATTAACTTTTAATGTTTGGATGATTAATAATCACCCCCATAATCTTTAAAATTCTCTTATTTTTCTCGTAAACTGTAAGTGACATAAAAAATAAGTTTAAACAAAAGTTGTTCGTTTTTAAAAGACTTATTCTAAACAATATTCTAAACTCGACTTATTTCTTCTTATTTCAGACTTGACCCAGGTTTATTCTATTTTTGGAAAACCGAAATGGCATCGTTAAATATTTCAGATAGGCTTTGATAATGAAAATTTTTTCTCCAACTTCCGATCACAATCTATTTTCGGAAAAAGGAGCAGGAAATGTGAGAATTCAATAGTTTAATACACTCTATATATCAAATAAATGACGATCACTTGATAGATAGGATATCTCCAATTTGATTGTCCATATTCGGTATTATTTTCCCACCTAACCCATATATCTTGACTATATTTGATACGCGCTAACGAATGATAGATATCTTGAAACAATAAAGATATCAGTCTCAGGCGAAACTTCTGTGCATTGTTCGATCTGGACCTGTCAAAATCGATGCATTCAAGTTTCAAAAAGTCGAGAGAAGCCTCGACGTGTGCACGAGGGAAGAAAGGGAGACAGAGGGAGAGAAAGAGCCGCAAATGAATTTTTCCCGAGCAGGCGAGTGTACGAGCGCTCTCGACTTGGCCGAGTCGGCAGTCTATCTACTACCGACAGAATGCGCAGAGTGGCCTTTCGTCCTCGAAAATATGTTAAGAGCCTCTCAAAAGTGACAATGCGTCAAATGCTACGACGATAAGCAGAGATTCAAAAAGAAGGACTTGGCCTCGGTATCTCCTCGAAATCTCCAGTCAATATTGAGCAAACGAGAACGACAATTCTCGTCTCTCTCTATTACATGAGTTACACGCAGGAATTCATACAGCAACGGGGGAAGGACCAATGATTGCGGGTAATTGCTTTTCCGTCGTTGTGCGTATCTTTCGCTGCGTTTTGCGCAACAGCCGCAACGTTACGCTTCACGTCGATTGTATTTGTTATTGAAACATATCCCATATAAAACGCGAACAAAATTCAATTTTTTTCACAGACCAAAATATATTCGATTCGTTTCCCCCGCGCACTTTTTCTCTCCTCCCTTCCCGTTTCTCTCTCCCTTCCACCCCTCTTCTCCGTGCATTCAACGCAATTAGTCCGGGAAGTTATTAAATTGCGCGCGACTCGATACGATGTGACACAAAATTGCAAGCGGCAAACGCTTTGGAGTATTCATTAAATTTTGTCGCGCGCAAAACGTATTTGCGAAACAAATTAAAAACAAACAATCCCCCTCGCGGTGAGTATCGCGATACTGAACGAAACGACTCTCTCTCTCTCTCTCTCTCTCTTTCTCTCTTTTTCTTTTTTCTGTTGATAGATGTTCAACATTCCACATGGAACGTTACTAGTTTCATTAATAGACACTTTTGACGAGAGATTAAGACGCATTAATTAACTTTAAAAATTTCTCCACGATCCATTTGAATAAACAGATAAATGTTACATCGTAAAGTTTACGATAATTTCGAAGAAAGTATATGGTAATATTTGCGTAATATATTAGATAATGAACATACACACTACAGTGAGTGCAAAAAATATTTATGCAGAACAGATATTTTTAAAAATCTTACTTTCAAAAGTAAACATTAATTAGCAATTTATTAACAAAGAATAAAATAGACTGTACAGTTCTCAAAATTATTTTACGTAAGCTAAAAATAAGCTTCGAAATAAGCGCAGTAAAAAATTGTATTATTTGGACGTATAAAAAGTATTCATAACAGTTGTCAAAATTATTTTACATAAGCTAAAAATAAGCTTCGAAATAAGCGCAGTAAAAAATTGTATTATTTGGACGTATAAAAAGTATTCATACACACAGAAATTTAACTAGTATCAGGAACATGCAAAATTATATTAGACTATATGTACTCGATTGTATAAAACTGCTAATTAATGTTATCTACGAATAAGGTTTTTTATACTAATTTCCTCTGTATGAATATTGTATACTCATTGTATGCATACGTATACATAAGCTGAATAATATAAAAATATCTATATACTAAATATTTTTATTATCTCTTGTTATACACGGAGAGAATTATCTTTTAAAATTCATCCTGAAAATATGGTAGTTGTGGTACAATACAATATTTTAAAGATTTTTACCATGCATTTCAATAAAATTAATCAAACCTATTTTATATTTTATTGTAGTTTTATTAATGAATGAGAGAAATTTACATTAAATTCTTCGAATAATAACAATGTTGTCCCAGAACTACCATATTTTCAGGGTAAACTGTAAGAAAAAATTCTCTCCGTGTATAATAATACAGTAATTATTGCAATGGTTTTGACATATTAATTCGTACATAAATGTAGACTTTATCTATGAGCTCAGCCGCTACCCTTTCCGTCCCTTTCGTCTCATATTTCTTCACCTTTCTTCCTAGGTCTTATCGACCTCCGTCCTGATTAACTCTCGGTCGGTACGAGTCCACGGCATGCGCGATGAAAAGATTTGCCAAGTTCGTAATGCATTGCCTACAAGCACGTACGAACGCTATAACGGTACAGCGATAATGACTCATTAATGCGCGAGATATTTACGCGCCCGAGCTTGCGGCGAGGAGGAAGAACGGGAGAATAGGCTAGAGTTCAGGCGGCACACGGGGATTGATTATCTCATGCTGTTACAGTCACCTGCAGGCGTAGACGATGTTTATAACTACTACGTGTCCCGCATGCGTGTGAGTACGGCGAAGCGCGGGGTCCCGGTAACCGGAGGCGGGAATGAAGTATTATCGTCGGCAAATATTTATGTCACGCCGAGCTTTGAATCACGTCCCTCTTCTCCTCTTACCACTGCATCACCGGTGGAAGAGACGCTATTTACTTGGTAGATTAGGCCGTCGTGCTCGCCTCGCGCGAAATTTTCGCGACGTGTCGTTAGGTGCCGGGTGATGATAATCGTTTCGTTCGCGCGTCGATATAGCATCGTTGCGTATAAAGTCATCGCGGAACACATGGAACGATCGACGATGCACTGTTTACCTTTATCGCCTCGTCGCCAATGCGAGCACTATGAAAAAAAAGTGCACGAAACATTTTTATTTGCGCGGCAAGAGAAAGAGAGAAAGAGAAATGAAACAAAATATCGGAATATACTGCACGGTCAATGTATTAGGCAACATTGCCAACCTCGTGTACGGACTGTATGCATGTTTTACGATGTTTAGATTGTTTATTACATATATGCAATAAAGATTTGCCGTGTTTGACGTAACGGTTATTTACCATCGACGGAAACACTCGACACAGTGTGTTATCGCGCGCCGGTTGACGCTTTAGAAATTAATACGCTGATATCACATATTAATTCGGCACGATCGATAATACATGCACGGCGAAAACGGTAAACGACCCAGTCGGATAAAGCCAACGGCCATATGTATTTTTAATGACGCGGACTCGAGAGCATAGTGGACTTGAACGACGTCTAATAAAGGCCCGCTATTACGGGCCAATTGCCCAGTCATCGTCAAGGTTAAAAGTCTACGAGAGCGGTTTCGGTGGCTCGAGGGATGATAATTCGCAAATGGCTCGTTACGGTGAAACGTCATCGTTCATCGTTCAGCTGGAACACTTTATACGCTACTTAAAAATCGAGTACAGCGTGTCTTCGAAAAATCAGCGTCGTTAGCGCGCGTTTTGTAGCAATTCCACTAATAAATACATAAATCATACGCTTCTTTAAATTCTTCTTCGTAAAGCCAGAAGACGTCGCGTCGTTCCTCGTTTAAATAAATTACCCGAAGAGAGATTATCGTGCGTTTGAGAGAGGCGAGAATCCGCGGATACATTCACAATAGACACCTGCTTTTGATCCCGTTTAAGCCAACGAAGGAGAAGCACCGCGTAAGGCGAGAACGCGGGACACGCACTCGCACTTTGTGTTCGTATACCCGTACGCCTTGCAACGCCTTGAAAGGCAAGAATTATTTTCACGAGTTCCAGGTAGGCAGAGGCTTGTCTCGCCTTTGTGGGCCTCCTCTTACACTGCAGGCAGGTGCTCGATCGTCGTGACCGCGCTTGAATTCTCTCTTTACGGGCCCACAACCTGCCTACCATTATATAGAAAAACGTCTCCATTCAAACGCGTTTTAATCCGCCGCGTGTCTCTCCGCTACGTTCGGCCTTGCCGGATTGCACTTTTATCGGGAGTCCGGAAAGCCCCGGCCAACGATTGCGATTCGCCATGTTCGATCGACGATTATCGATCGCGAGCGACGACACGCTATAAAATATCGTCGCGATTAAATCGCGCAAAACTATACTCCTTTCGAAATCCCTTTCCTTCCGTCTCTCTTCCACCGACGGCTCCAATCGGAGACTCGCATGTACAATTACATCGCTATTAAAAATTTTATCGCCCCTCTCGCGCAATCCGGTGCAAACGAAATCGCGCGGGGCAGGTAATGCAGCCGAGGGTCGTTAACCCCGCGTGTACCGCTAATGGTGCCGTCGATTATAAAATTATTTTAATTCATGGATATCATCGGTACTCGTGTATACTGCCTAATTAAAAAAAAAATTACGATACAGCGATCGCGCGTTTATATCGCCCGAGCGTGTACGCCAGAGGAGCTCGCGCGTGGAAACGCTAATAACGATTAATTGAAGAGCGTATAAATTTTTCAAGAGAGTTTCTCGTGTATATATTTCTCCTGAATGATATATAAAAACTGACTCGTCAGCACTTTTGCGGCTACATGTACACGACCACGATTCACTTTCCTCGCCAGACGTAGCTTCACCTTTCTCGCGTTCCCCTATCTTTTTCCGTCTCTTCTCCTTGTTCCCCTACCTATACCCGGTCCTATCCTTTACGAGATAGAAAACGGGGCTAAACAGTCCAGTGTTTGTGGTAGGGCGGTCGGGTAATAAATCGCTCGACGAGCTGGTGGAAGCCGATCCCAACCCGACGAGAAAAGAGAACACGGCTCGAAAGGAAGCGGGCGAAAGCGAACAAAGAAGAAGAAAGAAAAAAAAGCTCGCACGAGCTCGCGCGAGGCGGCGGGGAAGGAGAGGGGAATGCTCGGAGGGAAACAGGCTGGGAATGGAAGGATTCGGAGTACTTGTATCTTGTTGCCCTGTTTGTTAGAAGAGGACTCGAGAGGCCGCGGGGGTAAGCAGAAATCGGTTTTAGAGACCGGAGTCTCAACAATGAGGACGAGCGAAACGAGAAGCGAGGAAAGAAGAATGCGCGTATCCCCAGATCCCCTCTTTCTCTCAGTGTTACAATCCAAATTTACGAGAAAAACATCCGTCCTAGAGGAAAATTTCACTTCTCGCCTCCCGGTGTCGATTGTACATCTCGCGTATTTCCACAAAGGTGGGATAAAACGAAAATAAAAAAAAATGTATTATATCTCTTTATTCGTAAACGCACGGTATGTACAGAACGATTTCGAGTTAAACAAGTTCTCGAGTCGTGCCCGCAAAAATTCCGTTCTTATCACACTTTACATTATCGCCGCACTTCCATATCGGTCGCTTATCTGCTGCGCGAGCGAGTTCCACGACTTAAGTCGGACGCAAATACAACGATTCGATAAACAGATCGACATGTTCGGTTGTCCCATATCTCTTCGTGCGGGCGATAAACGTTTACTGAATGACGCGCAGACGCGGGACGGGGAGGAAGGTCGAGGCGCATTCTTTTTCGACACGATGGAATCAGCTCCGGGAACGGCCCTCTGCCCTATCTCGAGTATATATGACGCGTATGTACATATCGCGGTGATAAAGTGAGGATTGTGCAAAACAAATCGACGGCGCCGACAATTGTGTCTGAATGATCCGTGGGTATACTATTACGAAACTGTTTACGATCCCGATCGGAAACTCGCGAGTTTTCCATTAATGCATCTTCAAACTGTAGCCTATCGTCGAAGCCAGGAAGCTCTATAACATACTGGAGCGAGCTAGAGATCCTCAAGTAAGAGATAGACTCCGTTTAGACAACTTTTGATTAGCCTGCTATATTTTTCGCCATATTTTTCAGAATACTTAAGATAGAATGAAACAGATGCATAAAATGGAATGAGACGCGTAGATGAAACGTAAGGTGTCCAGTCTCTTACTTGAGGGTCTCTAGAGCGAGTCATTGAGGAGTGGAAGTATCTCTATTCCTAAACAAGGATTCTCTGATGCAAAGATGGTACTGTTTTCTTTGCCAGGAATTCGCTGATTAGCTAATATTGGTTTGCTACCATAAATGAAAAAAAAAAAAGACCAGTATTTGCTTGCCTTCTTTTTTGGACCGTAGTTTTGTATAATTTAATGTAAGGCAGGCTTGTGCTCCAGTATATCGTAGAGCTCAATTGGGTGAAGCAAACGATATAGTCGTCTTCTTCAATTATAGCGTACTTTGCAACTCCGTTTTCTGATCGGAGTCGACTTTCCACTTACTCGCGAGCTAGTCGGAAACTTTTCGATCGTTTCGAACATCACCCAGACGTCCATAATGGAATAACCGATGAAAAACGGCGCCAATCCAACCGGAAACCTCTTCTGAATCAAAGAAAGACCGTCATTGTTTGTTACGTTACATAGCGATGGTAAGCCGATTTCGAAATTCCCTGTCGGAAACTCGCGTTTCCGATCTCGAAATCGTAAATAGTTTCATAATAGATGCCCCAGCGTGTTTACCAGAGGACTGAACAATTTACACATCGTCTCGCGCGTGCATATTAACCTTTAACGATGCAACCGATGTAATGTACATTCAATAACAATTTCATTATTGGTTTAAAATAGAAAAAGAAAAAAGACAGAGGGATTCGAAGCGGAGAAAAAAAAAGCAAGGACACCGAATTGCGCAATTTCGCGGAACTATTGCGCAGTGATACATGTAACAATCATATTTTTTCAACGAGATACGAGAACGAATATGTCGCTACATTTATGTATGTCGGATGTGTGCGTCGATATAACACAGGTCAAACGTATTCAGAAGCGGCGATTTACAATAGTGAGATACGAGCGAGAGCGTAGCGAAAGAGGGTGCTTTTTTTTCCAACGCGGGAACGCAGAAGGTATCCTCTCCCTCGATTACAATCAGGACAATCCGCGAGAGGGTGGGGAGGATTACGGATAAAAGATGCCGTCAGCAATAAAGAAGTAGCTGTATAATCTCATTCGAGCCGAGGGTATAATGTACTTACAATTAGGTATCCCTTCACGTTGTATTTGCTTTCATTGCGCTCTCTCTCTCTCTCTCTCTCTCTCTCTCTCTCTCTCTCTCTCTCTCCTTTTCGTCTTTCTGCTTCTTACTCTCCTCTTCTTTCTCCAAACAAAAATTTCTCCTCTCTCTTTCACGCTCGGTAACCACCCCATGTATCCTACCATTTATGCTTTAATCAGCGACGCAGTCGAGGTTAAGGGATCTTCCCTGATGCGATGACCCCCCCTAGGAACTTCCATCGTCTCTTTCGCCCTTCTGTGTACGTTTTATATATATATATATATATATATATACGTACGAACTGGCAGAAAGGGAGTACAAGGCAGACGGGTCAGATTCTATTCCTCGGGTGGAAATTTCCTTGCTCTCGTTAGAAAAACTTGAGGGAGAGAAGAAAGCGTCCCTCCTTAGGAAGAATAAATAAACGTAATGGCGAAGAACGGCGGGATACAGCTGGAGACGAAGTTGATGGAGTGGCGTCTGAGAGAGAGAAATCAGTTATTATAATTAAACCATCCTGATTATTATCCCGGTTGCGTTTACCGTCGAAGCGAGTCGATCGGAAGCGCGTTCGACACGCCCATTAATTCGCTCTCGAGCACGTAAGTGGATCTTTAGCTCCTCGAGCTGAACACGATCGGCACGATGGCCAGCAGCGCTCGTTCGATCGAGCATTTACCGCGAGGAGTTGCGAGGGAACGAAGACGGCAGTTTTGCATCCGGTATCGTCCGGTATGCATGCGGGATTAGCGACTGTATGTACGATGATGCGCGCGCGATGGCACCGTCTCGTGTAATTACCCTGTTTTCCACGCTCGAACGAGCGCCTGTTCTTTCTTACTAAGACTTCGGTATGCCCCCGAAGATACGTATGTTCCTTCGTCTTGGCGATGACGATGACAACGACGTCGACGACGACGATTCACCCAACCGGTGTTCGTAATACACTGCTCGCCATGGGTCACGCTTCGCTCGTTTTGGCCGTTTCGACACGCTCCATGGCACAATAAATCATCTCGCAGAACCGTTCGACCGGAAACCGATTTCGTACGCTCCGTGCTCGTCATTGTCGATGACGACGACGACGACGACGACGACGACGGCGTCGAGCCGCCTGCGGCGATATATTTGACGTTCCTACCGAGCGAGAAATAATTTTTCTCTCCTCGGTTTGGCGCGGAACGACCGCGAAACAAATTTCTTGGCTACCCGCCAAAGATCACCGAGGAAAGCGCGGTTTACTTCTGCCTCTTTATTCGTCGAGTATCTCGTCTGACGTAATACACGTCGCATGACAAATGCGAGAACTTTTTAAGTCGATTGCCTTTCGCCTCGCAGTCGAAAGTTGCTGGATAAAAAATGTTTTAATCTATATTAACTTGACGTTGCCAAATACGATATTATTACATTTCTTTACCATACATAAAAAGATAGATATCTAAAAAAAGATACTTATCGAATTTACATAAACAAAGTCTATTTAGAGAGAAATTGTACATACAAGGAAAAATTAAGATTAATTTAATTATTCAATCTTTTGCCTGCAATCATATTTTTATACCCTCTGTCTGCAATCTGGATCTTTTTTATCCTGTCAAGGGAGACCATCGCCCCCCTTTTGGAGTCTTTATTTTTAAAATATTTATAGCAAAACGTTATGTATATTTTTAATTTTTCTAAAACGCTTAATTTTGATATTCTAAAAATATTTTTTAATTTAGGAAACTTCTAGATATAAAAAACAGATTTCACTATACATTATTATTTTTTTTTGCGTTAATATAATTTTAAAACGTTTCATGAATTATACGTCTTAAATAATACTTTTTCAGTGTAATAATTTAAATATTAATTTAATATTCCATCTTTTCATATTTGACTTTAAAATACCTCCACTTGTGGCGCGCGCCAATGGCTCCCCCTTTGACGAATTTTTGAATCTGTCAATGAGACACACAGACTCGATAGAAAAATTCTGAAATCCATGGATCAGATAGAATACAATATTTGCAAACACATATATCTAGCTGTTCGCCGTTGTAACCATTCGATAGTCATCTGCTGGTTCGCGCGCGCGCGCGCGCTGCATAAACCTCCCAGTCCCCCAATAATAAATTCCGAACCATATATACAGAGAGAGGGTATAGGTTTATGGTCTTTGTGTACTCGCGAGGACTGAAAGAAGTGCGAGAGCACCTTTTTGTCGGCGAAGGGTTCGACGGGAAAGGCGAAACAAGGCGAATGCCGAAATCGGCGAGAGGCGATGAGCAAGAAAAGCGGTGCGTTCGGTCGTAAAAACTCCTCGTCGCCGCTTTGATTTGTCCCTTTCGTAGAATCACGCGGCAGATTTTCCGAAGCGGTTAAGGTTAGGTCTTACGCACGCTTGAATATTTAATAAAGAAATTTGGCGCAGGGACTGGCGTGCCGTTATATGCCTTTGGAAATTGGTTAGCGGAAATTACAGTGCAACGTCTGCTGTGCATCGTTACTTCAAGTATCATACTTACGTGCATCATACGTACACGACGTACATGTAGAAAAGCGGGAGAGGAATCGAGCCGTCGCGTCGTTCGAACGATAGCTATCCTCAACAATCGATACCGACCGGCGTTGGTTTAGTTTTACAAATATAACATGGATTGCGACGCGAAAAAGAGAGACGGAGAAAGGAGGTTGCAAACGAATGAAGCGAATGGCACGAACAACATGGTCCTCGTCTCGTCGGTAGCTGCAACGACGTCGGCCAATCCTGTCAGAGCGAAACCGGCCGAGCGATTAAAACGCCGCCACGGCGAGCCGCGCCGCGTCTCGTCTCGTTTCGCCTCGTCTCGCCTCGCCGGTGGATAGCGGAGGTCCGAGAGCTCTTCCCGAGGATTAATTAAAACCTCTCTAATTATTTATAAACAGTCATTTCTTTTTGCCGCCTGATAATAAACGCGTAATGCCCGCGCCGCCAGCGGATTGGTCTACGCGCACCAACGGCGCCCTCCGATTGGCGGAGGCGGCTGACGATCCCATTCGAGTCCGCGCGGACTTGACCCCTCCGTTCGTCCTCGTCGCTCTCTCACGACTCTCTCGTAGCGCTCAGGCGTCGCTTTCGCTCTCGTCTCCGCCGCTCGTAGACGAGCGCTCGAGCGGGCTCGGTCTACCGGCGCGTAATCTGTAAATCCTCGAGCGTGGAGAGAGAGAGAGAGAGAGAAAGAATGAGAAGTGGGATAGACAGAGAGAGGAAGAGAGAGAGAGCGAGAGCGAGAGAATGTACAAGTACGGTAAGTTGCTCGAATCCTCATTCTCTTCTCTCCACCTCTTCTCTTACTCACCACTGCTTTACTTCCTTCCTTCGCGGCGCGCACCTCGGTCTTCGTCTTCGTGTCCCGCTGTGCGGCGGCGCATCCTTCCGTTCTTCCGCCGCATTTCGCAACCGACCCTCTTCACCTCTTCATCCTCCGCGAGGATGATTCTACCCCCGCCGTACTTTCTCTCTCTTTCTCTCTCTCTCTCTCTCTCTCTCTCTCTCTCTCTCTCTCTCTCTCTCTCTCACGACTTTAAGAGAGTAGATCGTGGTGATGGTGGTGGTGCCCACTCAAAGTAGGAAGAAGTAGGGGATTTCTTTCAGCACCGACAAAAACTTCGTCTCTCTGTCCAATATTGATTCGAGCTTTAATCCGTCGAGAAAGAGAGACCTTCTCCCGCCCTCCTTGCGTCTTTCGTGGAGTTTCTCCCCTCGCGCTCTTTCCTCTTCTCCTTCGGTTTTCCGTCGTCGTCGTCGTTTTCGTCGTCTCCTTACGTCGTCGACAAAATAAACCGTCGCCGATAGCCTGTGGTATATAAGTAATAACCTCGCTCGAAAAGCGGAGAGAGAGAAAGAAAGAAAGGGAGAGATGGTATCGGAAGGACGGCATCTGGCGAAAGAACGTGTGCAACGACAAGGGGTCTCTCAGGGAGGAAATACAACGCCGTAATTTAGTAGTTATGGATATCGGTCCGATATCTCCGAACCCGACGACCTTAATTCGATAGGATTGCGGGGGCCGGACTTTTTCAATTAGTGCCGTATCCCTTTGTTCTGTCCGAGTATTTATCCCGCTTTTATTTCCATTCTACCAGGATATTCCTTTCCACGTTACTCGTTAGCCGAGGAAAAATAATGAATTTTCTGGACTATATATATGAGAATAGGTCTGTGAAATCTCAATCGGAGATCCCCTATCGCCATGATTCGCGTAAGACAAATTTCTTGAATATTGCAGTCAATGAAGGACGTTTGTTATATTTTAACTTGTTGGCGTTTTATAAAACTTGGCTAATAATCCTCGGCTATGATCACATTGGGCTATTAAGATGAGGCGATACAAATTGCGCGGTTCAATTGAATAATCCATGAGAATCGCATCTCTCTCCTTCCGCGACAGCTTTGTTCTCGTCGTAACTCTCACTGCAGCTGGTAATACAAATTTAAGGGAACAGCAACGGCATCTCGCCGTTTCAGTGAAGAAGAAAGGAAGCGCGAGGTAAGAAACAGAAAGAAGAAAGAGAAAAGAAAGGAGAAAGGAGTAAAGAGGAAATGGAAAAGGATGGTGACGCAAGCAATGAAAAATAATAGCGGGGCACCGCCCTCGTCGTTTTCCTCTTACACCCCGACGAGGGAAAAAAACTGCAAAGGAGCGGGAGAGACAAGAGATAGGAAGGAAAGCTCGGCGCCGTACCCTTTAATCTTCGCTTTTAAGTCACGAACCGTTTCGCGACTTTAGCGCGAAATGAAAAATTCATTTCCACTGAGACGATGACACGAGATATGCCAGCTCTCCCGCCCTTTTCTCTTTCTCTAGCTTCTTCCATCGTTTTTCCAGCCACTTCTTAATGTTCCGCCTGTCACCGTCGTGGAATTCATTACGGCAAAGTTGCAGAGAGCACGATCATCTGGAAACCGTTCGATTCGCGTAATTCGCATAAGCTCAATTCCATGCGAACGAATTCTTCGCTCTCGTCTACCGATAATGACACACGTTCTTGCTTCGCAGGAAATATGTCTCCCTCTCCCCCCCCAAAAAAAGACATTTCTCAAGTGTCCACGCGGAGTCATTAGAAATTTAGACATTCAGCGAATATAAAGACCGAGTAGTTGCACTTTTCTCGCGGACTGTTTTACGTAAGAGAAGTTGATACTAATTATTTCCCACGCGCGGAGGCAATTGCTTCGTGCCTCGCGATTTTATCGGCTACCTGGATCGCTATATTTTCCTCGGCGCGACCACCGCGGTGTAGTACTACTACGCCGCTCTTTCGCCATGCACACACGTCGCGATTTGCATGCGACGGATGGCGTTATGCGCCAGATAACGAGCGTATTGCAGCGGGCGTCGCATACGCGAGCATTAATATAACGCGGCCGCGCGATATGCGGCGCGCACGGAGGTCGATTCGTGTCGACTTTTGCACGCAGGAAAGTTTAACACGCGGACACACACAGAGAAAGATCCGCATTTATGCGGACGTGTGGCGTGGTTACTTTAGTCGAATCGCGCCCGCTTATCACGAAATAATCTCGTTAATAATCATTCTTTCTGTCGTTGTGACACGCAATGTTGAGGAGAACGACACATATATAAATATTAAAGAATAAATTAAAGTGGAATAGAGGATGTACTTATACAAGAATAAAAAATACAAATTTTAGTAACCCCATTGTGAAGAAAGAGAAAACCTAGATACGTAAATTTTTCTGCTTCATTTAGTGCGAGAAAAATAAGGTATAAGAATAGATTCGAATGAAAAATAAAGGAGATGAGCGTAATATAATAAAGAGCGGAGTACTGTATTAAAATAAATTTGTATCAAATAAATCGCAGTAAGAAAGCGAGAGAGAGAGAGAGAGAGAGAGAGAGAGAGAGAGAGAGAGAGAGAGAGAGAAAAGAAAGAGGAAAAGAGAATCTCGCGGACGACTAACAATCGTGTCAGAGAGGCGAAATAATTAGTACCGGTCTGAACCCCCGTCTGATCGTCCGCAGCTCCGAGTTGCACGCTCGCACGGTGCTGTCTTATGCAGATGCAGATTCCAGGCGGAACGTATTAACGTCAGGTACCTACAAACTTGCCCTCGCCACCGCGCGCGCGTACCTTCGCGCGTGCATATGGCTTTAATGGATGTAATACATAACCGCGCGCGCCCGTCTACTCGGCGAGAGGGTATCGATACCGGCACATACATACGTATCTAACGTATACATGCGCATGCCCGTGTATATGTATCTTTGACGTTTCTCTAATAACTCCGCGAGCAAGAAGG
>NW_017255975.1:2932642-2947455 GCF_001594055.1 Mycetomoellerius zeteki
CGGATCGCCGCCGGCGGGGCCGAACAGACCGGCGGACCGTTTAATTTCCAGGTTACGAGCCACGGCGCTGTACTTACTAAATTTCACGGATCATTAGTAGCCGAGTTATAATTAGGAGGTGATTCTCTCTCGTCGAGCGCTCGTGCATGTTATTATTAGCTCCGGTATAGGCACACGTGTGTTCGCGTCGTGCCGCGCGTTCGTGATTTCATCGCGTAAACTCGATACCGCGATGCGAGATGTGTCTCGGAAAGCGCGCGAATTAAAGGAAGAGTACCTTCAGTTAAGATAATAGTTATTACGTGGAGGAGGCTTACCTTCCCTCTTTCTATCACCCTCTCTCTCTCTCTCTCTCTCTCTCTCTCTCTCCTCTTCCTCTTGCATCTCTGTTGCGCGAGCATCCTTCGCTTGCGGTTAACCCGAACCTCGCACCTCTCGCCGCCGTCCTGAAAACCGCCTTAAACGCGAGGGCGTGTGTACGCGTCGGTATCGAATTTCGATTCCAATGCTCGATTGCCTGTACACTACCCGACATCCCCAACTTGGCTAGAGTTTCTCGAGAATCTCTCGTTATTTACTGTCATCCGGTCCGGCTACTTCTTCCTTTCTCTCTCCGTCTCTATCTCTGTCCTTCGTACACGTGTGGCAGGATCGACCGGACAACAGATACCTACCGAGAAACCGAGGAAGGAAGATGGCTCTTGAAAGAGACTCAATAGAAAGAGCTGTTTCCTCTTTTGTACAGATGTCAAATTATCTTTAACTTAATGAGACATTTTTCATAGAAACTGTGAAGGAGAAAATTTGTAAAAAGCGGCCTATATACTTCCTTAACGCGTGACAAGTAATGATGGTTTGACGAAAGATATATAGAGTGTCGAATTGCAACGCTTTTCACATGAAGGCACATAATTCAAAAATTATGAAGAATATTTTTAAGCTTTTTACAGCATAATAAATTATACAATTTCTCTTTCTTATGTAATTTTTTTTGTAACTTTTTTGCATTACTACAACGTTTTAAATTAGAGTTTTTAACAAGTCTGCAAATTAATGAACGATTTAGAAAACCCAAAATCGCACTTTCATTAAAATCATTTGCATATTTAATGAAATTCTTCATTTAAAGCGTTACAATAATGCAAAAAATATTTTAATTGCATATGAAAAATAAAAGATTGTGTTTAGAATGCTGTTAAAAACTTAAGAATATTCTTGATAATTTTTGAAACACATGTTAATTTTAGTAGATAATTTGAGGATTTTTTATATGAAACAAAATAAATACTTTACAATATATATTTTTACATAATAATATATGAAATAAAAAATGTAAGAAATGTAAAAATTTTAGGCAAGGGGCAATTTAAAAAATTTGAGTATTTTGTAAAATTTTATTTAACTTACAAACAAGAACGTAAAGAAAACACTTTAATTCTATTAATCTAATTCTAATGATATTCTAATCACGACAAGTTATCAAACCATAGACTTAACATACTTACATTTTCTGCGATTCTGCTAACGAAATATGTTGAAAAATAGCGACGCTATCACGAGTTTTTTATTTACGTAAATAACAATACTGTCATATTACAAGTGTAACGCAGCATATCATGTATAGTTCTCAAATAATCCATAAGAAAGTGTGTAAGTACAATATAATGATTGAATTTTTAGATGAAGTAGCAAGATTTAGAAGCCAGTGCGATTTCGGCCTTATTATACCCTAGATTTTTTACAAACAACAAGAAGCCTTTTGAATTGCACGTTTCACGAACAATTATGAAAATTTTCCAGTTAACAACTTTCTTCGAGAGATCAGATTATAGTACCGCTCTTAAATTCCACCGGTGCGTTTTAACGGCGATTTATCGGCTCCTACATCGAGAGGCGTTACGCATCAGCGGAGCGACCCTTTCCTCCTCTCGCTTGATCGGAGATAAACGGCGCATTGTCTTAGTACTCCATCCGGGAGGATCGCTGGCCGCTTGTAGGTAACGACGATCGTTCTTACGGGCACACCCCGTATGCAGATAGGCAAAGTGCGCGAGTGTGCGCCGGATAGGCCATTATGCTCGCCCCAAGGTACTTGCTGGTGGAACGTAAGTCCGCTGTTGGTGCCTACGCTAGCTCCGTATTATTATTCCAAGTGACAAGCCATTGTCGCGACGAGAGCGGACGTTTTCCGATCGTTATCGCGCGCGCGGAGCGAAAGTGCCACCGACAGGCGGGCGGTCGTTGTTCCGTAGAAAGTCAGTAGCGCGTTAAACGGTCCCTGTCATCCCACGAGAATACAGATGTTCGTCAGTTCAAGGCACATTCCTTAACGAATCAATAATCGCATATAATTCTTTGCCTGTCATGATTACCGTTTACGGTATATCCGTGCACGTTGATGGACATTCACGCTGGGAAACTGTTTGCTCAAAGAAAAAAAAAATCCCAATTGCAAAATAATTGTTATTTCAATTTAACGAGTGACGCGTTATCTCAACCGTGTGATGCGACTCTTGTTCGAACTTGGTAAATGCCTGTCGACCGGAACACGACTTTGACGAAATACGTTGTAACAAAAGAAGTGAAACGCATTGTGAAAAAAGGTGAACAATCTGTCAGTGAAATAGATTGTATGCAGAAAAAAATAAGGAAAAAATGAGAGAGGGAGAATGAGGAAAAGAAAGAAGAGAGACAGCGAGCGGGAAAAAGACTTGTGGAAAAAAGGTAAATTAGCAGGCTTAAGTTACTCGGCAGCGTCCATTACACTTACCTACGTAGCGGGTTGTTATTAAGTCACCGCCCGTCGCGATGCGATGGTTACAGACGACCTCCCGCGCTCGTGGATAATAATGACGCCACGACTTGAATCGGGATAATAATAGCGCAATAGACCGTACGATGGTTAACTGGGGAAAAAAGAGGGGGTGGAAGTCGTTGGAGGAAAAAGTAAGAGCGTGTTAGAAGAGGGGGGCACGAGCCGGAATCGTGTTGCTAACGTCGAACCGTGAAGTGAAGTCGATGGTTCGAGAGGATGAGGCAGGGAGACCGATGCTCGATGACGCGGCAGTCACGGTCCCCTCAATCGGGGCGATTTGTTTACTCCGTAAACACGAGTCCGATCGAAGAGGGTCCGCCGTCTGTCGCGTACAGCGACGTCCGTTTGCGATTTTACAAGTGCTAATTGTTAGCACCGATTGCTGAACTTTACGTAATGGTATTCTTCCTGTCTCGTAAAAAAAATTCTTTTACACACTTCGCTGTTTTTCGTATAATTTTCATTAAGGCTACATGTGTCACATCTTTATGCGTTACCAAACACATATAAAAATTTTATAAATTCTTCCTTTATTACGTCGGAGTATCTGCGTAAGTTGAGCATAATAATCTTAATGTTAATAAAATTAATGTAAATCTTATTGTTTAAATAGGTTTAAAAATTTTTTTTATTTGTCTCGATTCATAAAATCCGTAAAATCGCGTTTTGTAATACTTATTTATAAATTTCAGGTCGACCATTACGAATTAAATCAAATTTCTCATATATACCTATTAATAATTATTCATGCTAAAGTTCATTTGGATTTACTTATTTGTTTAAAAATTATTTATCTAAAATTGCAGCAAAATATGATTATTTTGCTGCATAAATTATAAACTAAATTATTTAATTGTTGTTTTATTTTTGCAATTCAGGACGTATTTATAATAAAAACTTTTTTCTATTAATTCATATTGGCGTTTTTAGCCGACTTTTTGACCGACATTTTTAGTTGGTGTTGTACAACCAAAACATCCTTAAGAAAAATTGACTCTTTATATAAATTTAAAAAAAATGTTGAAATTTAACGCGGTTCAAAAAGATAAGATTTCCATATAAGATATTCTTCATCGCTTTTGGCTCCAGATTGACCAGAGAACTTACATGAAGTACACTTATGGCTCGCGATTTTATGGCTATTCGGTACTTTAATACGTAAACGACATTGTTGAGCGCTACATGAATTTTTAATTATACGTGCGCGCATTTACGATAACGCACACCATACAATGCATTGTAATGTCAGTAGGTATAAACGTTTAATGGGAGTAGTCATCGATAAACGATCATCGACATCGTTTGCGACTTCGGTGTCGTAACATTGCGGGTACGAAGCCGGTTAACGCCGACAGACTGCCGACGCAGCTTTCGAACGGATAATTATTCGTCACGCATGCCCGACCACGTTAATCGTCCCGCGCCTTACGGCTTTTGACCAGCTTACGACCTCGTACACAGGCCGGAGAAGTATGTCTCTCGAGTTGGAATCGTAAAAGCGGATTACGTACTCTCCCAGGCTACACATAATTCATGCTCTCAACTGTCTCGAGGCTAAGCTACGTCGATTATATTCACGTATATCTCGCTCGAAGAGATAACTTCCGGCGTTTTTGGCATCACTGGATCTCCCTCGCTCATAATCACAAGCTGCAATATACACAACGAGCGGGTCTCCAGAGTACAGACTCGAGGTCTCTACACATACCGACGACGAATCGTCTAGTTGCCTAGTCGCCGCCGCAATTGCGTCTAATTAGCCGCTCGACCGCGCGCGGAATTGAATTTCAATCGTCGTAATTCGCCGATTCGCTTCGTGCGTGCGTTCAACGTAGCATTGCATGAAAGTGCCACGGTTAGTGCAAGAGCAGATGGATGAAGGAAGAATGGAAGTACAGAAAGAAGGACGAGCGAGCGAAGGAACAAACGGCTGGACTGAACGGGAGGAGGAAGAAGAAGAAGAAGCGAATCTCGTCATTGACTCGCCGGCCTTTTACGGTTCCCCTCCGGCACGGGTCGTTACAGTCGCGATTGCGATTACGCCGCGGGACTCTGGTTGTTGGTTGCAAGATGTGAGGCGAGCGAGCGAACGCTGCTCGTAATCGCGAGCCTCAGCTAATTAAACGTCGACGAGCGATCGTTAACGATCCGCCGCGCCTCGTCATTAAAGATCGCGTTGGAATCTCTCGAAGCGTGTCACGGTTGCTCGCGCCATCGCGTCCGATAGGTGTTCGTCGATTCAGCAAGGCAGCGTGCATCGCGCCGTCAGGATTAACACGCTCGTAAACGTGTACGAATTACGTGGGGAATGTGCCGGAACGCGATATGTCGATGCGATGCAAATATGACATTGTTATGTCGTGCGAGATTAGGGGGACGAGATTTCTCGAAATCGAACCACCGTCGGCTAATAAAAAAGCAACTCGAGGATGTCGAGTCGAGGGACAGGTCGGAAGACAGGGCAACGTGTGTGGAACGTGAACCTAATCTCAGTAACAACAGCACGGATTCAACAAAGGACAACGGAGGCAAGGGTAGATGGTTGGTGGTCACGGCGACGTGACGGAGAGGGGGGGGGGGAGTTCGTGGATAGATTTATTTAAGGGCGTGTATTCGGCGGAAGATACAATGGCGAAACGACACGATGCTGGGCATAAATGCAGGGAGGAAGAGAGAAAGAGAAGGAAAAAGAACATGTACGAGGGGATGATTGGGTCGTGCCCGTACAAGCTTTATGGCCGACATCTGCGGCCAGTTTCGACCCCCCGTTTGGCGTGACGAAACGCTGAACAGTATATAGGGTAGGGACGGTTTAAGGGCACTAACTGGCTGTGGGGTGAGCACTGTCGCCGTCGCTCTTAGCTGCCGCTGAAGAGTTCAAGAGGATACGGCGCGGCATGGCATGGCGTGGCGACCCATGCACACGAAAGAGCTACGCGGTAAATCGACCGTTAAAAACCTTCCATGGCCTGCGAGTATAATTCTGTTAGTTCGTCCCCCTTCACCCCGCTTCGTTCAGCCACAGCGCGAGGACCGTGACGATCGTGACTGCCGTAACGAAATCGCCCTCCTCGTCGTCACCACGTCGTCGTCATCCTCGTCGTCCTCGTCCTCCTTGTCCTCGCTCTTATTCTTCTCGGCATCGTCTTCGTCCTCGTCGTCGTCGGACCCGCTCGTTTCTCTCAACAATGCGTATTAACAACACGACTATCCATTCGTTTTCCGCGCGAGAAGCCAGGCTTAGGGACCCTCTAATAAGAGTCTGGATATAAGAAAGCCATTTTTGATTGGTCCGCCATGTTTTAATAATTCGAGAGAGAGAGAGAGAGAGAGAGAGAGAGAGAAAGAAATAGTAAATGTTGTGTCCTCTCTCAGAAATTTTTATTAAAACTATTACCCTGAGTACATTCAAAGCAGCTCGTATCCAGGTATCCTCTTATTGGAGAGTCTTTACGAGGCTTCCTCTTTGACTATATCTAGCTTTCTACGTGTATCTGAATTTTTATCTGATCGACAAATATCCTACGTGTGTTTATAAATCTCTTAAATCGGTGTAAATCCGTAAATAAAGGTTTCCAGAAATATCACGACACTTGGGAGGCGTCGATAATTATTTATGAGCGTTGCAACATAGATATCAGTCGCAGACTATCCGGGGAAAAATCGATCGCCGCGTTTAACAATGTATAAGTGACCTCGATACGACAGAACAACCGTCTTACCAAAGAGTATCTTAAATTACCCTGCGGCACTAATATCTCGTTAGTTAATTTAACCTCTTGCGACTGACCTAAAATCGAATTTTAAGCCAAGCCGCGACGTCCATTTTAATCAATTAAGTCTCGCTCCAATTTAAACGCGCTCTATTACGCGTTTAGCCGCCGGCGTCTCGGTCGCAGCTATAATAATGCTTTCTCTTTCGCGCTGACATTAATATCGCGCGCTCTGTAATTTCTTCTTCCTGCTGCTATTAAAGTTGAAACGACGGCAAATTTCTCTTTTTTTTTCTGCTCTTTTTCCTTTCTTTCCCTCTCCTTCTTTTTTTTTACACCGTTACCGAGAATACACTTTGTTCCTTCACAAAAGGTTTCAATTAAGGAAGTTACTCGGCACGGTGAAAAATGTCTAGTCGCGGTTGCGGGGCCCCGTGTATAGCTTTACAAATGTGCATTACGCGTGGTACGCGCGGCTCTCTGCGAGTGCATGGCAAATGCACCGGCGATGCACACTGAGAGACCACTATATTCGAGCACGCGTTACACGCTGCGAGTACACGTGTATCACGTCCTGTATGCGGTGGGATGTGGGCCAATGGCGTCGAGCACAAGGGCGGCGATGTTATTTGATTATCGCGCCCTCGGCGTTGCCCGAACGCTCCGCGCCGTACTCCCGGCTGGGATAATATAAAGGACGCGACCAACGATGGGAAATCATTACCGAGGACAAATTCATGTTTACGGCACTGTTTGCGCCGCTATGAAATGCAAGCAAGCGTTGCAAGTGCACGCGGAAGATCGCATCGGCGAGCAAACGACTCTCCTTCATACTCAAACCTCTCATCGTCACGGAAACAAAATAAAAACGTGATCGGCAGCACGCCGGATCATTACATGTCCGAGAGCTATCATGCGAGCTATCACGGCCTCGATCCTGAATGAAAATTAATGGTCCAAGTTCCCTCGGCAAATTTCGCTTACGTGTGCTAATCGAGGGAAGAAGAGACACATTCCCACGCCAGTGCGCCGCGCCGCTGTAAAGCAGGTAATAATGCTTGGCTTGTCCAGTCTCATTAATTAATCCTCTGCTGTGGAAGAAGAAAAAGAAACACCGACGAGAGGTGAGGCGAACGGAAGAAGAGAAAAAGAGCGAGAAAGAGAGAGGGAGAGAAGGAACGATCTGCCTGCGCTCCTCCTCGGGATATCTGGTCGGGCCTGATCCATAAATACACTTTGCCGTGTTAATTCCGTGTGCCGACCAAGGGGCCGAGCAACTACCGGTATTAACCGAGTCCACGACACGCGGTTACACCACGACGAGTAGTTGGAAGACGCGCGGTGGCGACGGCCTGGCGGAGGGACGGCGGTGAGAGGGGGATAATCTCGAGCTCGGCCGTTCTACGTTGGCTGCAATTTGTCTTCGGGCGTTGGATAAAACGTCAACGGCGGTGTGTTATTTGTAATTTGGATAACGGTACACCGCTGCCAGAATCGCGGAAGGCATTTGTCAGCCGTGGCTAGAGTCGCAGCTTTGAGGTGAACACATGCACACATGTACATACATACGTACGCCGCAATCAACCTAACATTTTGCCAAAAGTCGTCAGCTTTTTCATGACTTTTTACGATCAGTGAGGTATTAATCAAAAGTTGCACTGTTCCGTTCCCATCAATCGTGTTAACGTTAAAGCTCGCGCGTGAATTGCTCAACGATTTGATTATGGGAATAACATCGGCCTCGATCACATTGCGTGATGAAAAATAACAAAAGGGACGGGATTATATTTGAATCTTTAATTTCAGGCCTGTTGCACTGTCATGAGAAAATGATCGTGGCAGAGACATGTGATTTTTGTATTATTTCTCATTAATATATTGACAATGATTTTGGCAATCAATTAGCGCCCGGCAATCATTCATCAGTCTTTACGGTAACTTTTTTTTTTCGTATCCGAATACATGATCTGTTAATTATTCGTCGCTACGATAATTAAAATTGATTCCTCGATGCGTATCGCGGAGCGAAGCAGTTGTTTGGTACATTTGCATAATGGAAAAGTGTCGGAACAATAAAATTCCACATTCCATTAAGCTCCCATGTGTGTGAGTGCCGTTAGTAGCGGTGGTGATTCGGCATTTAGTTATTTTCAATCTGACCATGTGCGCGTGCGTGCTTGCCGTCGTCCAAGAGCAAAAATATTAACGAGAGTGCTCTCACAGACCGCCTCGTCATCCTCGCAAATCTTCGCGTTGGCAAGACTGTAGTTCTGGAGACCACGTTCTCGCGCATAAGTCGTCTTCTGGGCCTTCTTTGACTCGGCTAGCTCTCTCCTCCTACCTCTCTTCCGGGAAGAATAAAACCGGATGGCTGATCGCGAAGAGGCTCTCGACCGATAATGATTAATTAAAATGGCCGCAGCCTCCTATACGATGAGCGATGTTCGCCTGGTGGACGGTTATGTTCTCCAATTATCGCGGGAATTATCTCTCGAACGAGGATGGGCAGCTTCCAGAAAGATATTATTCAGTTTTCACGCGCGGGCTCGGACATTTTCGCGTAAAGCGCCGAGAGAATTCTCATCGTGAGCATAATTTGGCGAATCTATCGGGCCGTTTCGAGAGAGTTGTACGTGCGGAGGAAGGCTGGCAGAGCGGCTGCGTGACCGTCGCGGTCGCCGCGGGTTGAGAGCACCGGCGTGGTTAACCGCGGCAACCGCAGCGACCGGTTCGTAGCCGCCTGCCGGCGTGGCGCGGTGCGGTACGGTACGGTACGGTAGAGTGTCTCGCTCGTCGGTGCTTTTCGCGGTATATCGCGCCCTTCCTCTTCGCATTCCTTCGTCTTCGTTGCACTCTCGTGAGCGTAGCTATATACGCTCCTCGCGGCTTCCTTCCAATTCTCCTTCACCATTCGGTGAGCACCGAAGCCGAGCCGAGCTGAGTCGAGCCGAGCCGCGTCGGGGACACGTAGAGGTATCCACGTAGCGAGCGAACACGCAAACTGGCAGGCAGGCAGGCAGGCAGGCGAGGCAAGGCGTAGCGAGGCGAGGCGGCTTCGCGTAAACCGCAGTCGACCAAGCGCGACCGACAGCTTCGCCAACACTCCAGCACTACCTTATATTCCTTCTCGCCCCGTGAAAACAAGATAAAGAGCCGAGCGGCGAGCTGACGGACGAAAGAACGCCGCGGTTGTGGAACGTCTAGCGAGGGGGATAGACTCATCTGGCGAGCACCGCGTTGAATCGCGCAAAAAAGCGCACGATTCACGCGATAAACGGCCACCACCGTCGTGCCATACATACGCGCGCGCGCGCGCGCGCCGCGCTTCGTCGCGTATTTATTATATTTCATTAGGGAAATCTTTCTGTCTTCTTCCCCCCCTCTCACTCTCTCTTTCTCTTTCTCTTGGTCTTTCGTTCACGTCGGTACGTGTCAGAAGTGCATGGGGGGACGACGTTTCGCGCATACGCGTACGCGTATTACCCATCCCGCGTTCCGCGGAGCATGACAATGGGCTTTTCTAATCCTCCTTTGGATTAAGGGTCGAAAGCGGGGATGGTTGCACGGCGCGGTGCGGTGAGGCGTGTAGCAACGGCGAAGCGTATAGCGGGGTAGGGCTAGAGAGAAAGAGAGAGAGAGAGAGAGAGAGAAAGAGGGAGAGAGAGAGAGAGCTCCAGGTAATGGGATCGACGTTTCGTTATGTTACTTTTCCATTCTCATCCTCGGCCTCTATACTCTAGTCGTCCCGGCCTCCTTTTCCGACCCATCCCACGCAACCCCGACTGCACCCAGCCTTCGGTGTCTCGGTTCGTAGGATCCATCCTACAGCGCCCTCCATCTCCTCCACCTCATTCTCCTTCCTCCCTCGGGTCCGTGTTTTTCCTCGTGTGGCCCCCTATTTTTCATGTTTCGCTGCGGCTTCGCGTAGCACCTTTATTCAGTATAGGTACGTTCTCTTGTAGAGGCTCTGGGGGGGGGAAAGGACAGAGCGAGCGAACAATCCGCGCGGACGTCACGTATGCGCGTCATTTGAAAAAGTCGCCACGCCATTGGCCGAGGTCGCGTTTTCATTCGACTCTTTGCCGCCGTCGAGTCGATCGGTCGCGTCAGACGGTGACGTGATTGGCCAAGTGTCGGCTAGAGCGACGCCGATTGGTCGAGGTTGCGATCACGACGGCACCAGTCCGCGCGGAGTCAGCGCCTTTACGAGGCGAGCGGACGATAGCGGCAATCAAGTAGGAAACTGCTTGGGACTGTGTGCCGCGCGATATTCACATAGGGGCACCCCCTTAGCACACACAATCGCGCGTACAGGATGGTACTCGCTACACACTCGTGCCCGTGTACACACACGTACGACCCACGTACACAACGAGGAGGAGGTTATATATATATATATTCCGGTTATATCGCGTACGTGTGCGCGCTCGCGTACGTCTACGTGTACGTGTATCCTCCCCCTCTCTCGCTCTGTCGCTTTATGCGGAGCTACGTTGTATAGGGGTTGGGAAAACGGGTGGAGGCGCCATATTTGTGGTAGTGTGGGAAGTGAGGGAAATCACGAGTGGCGAGAGAGGCAGCCGGTCGACAAGCGGGGAAACGAGGCGCGGGGAAAAGCGCGACGGGGGGATCGGGAGGGAGGAGGGGCGAAAGGGAGTTTACGCGGACATCCGTGTCAGCCCGGTGACGGCCATTTTGCGAAAAACTTTCGATTTGTTTGCACACGCCGTAGCGAACCCGGAGGAACGACTAATACCGACGCGTATGCTCGGCATGCCGCGCCTCTCTCCCTCTCTCTCTCTCTCTCTCTTCCTCTCTTTCTCTCTGTGTCCATCCTCGTTTTATACCGCGCCGCGCGGGTATCCATCCGTCCGCGACCGACAACTTTTCGGTACTCCGGAATACTCCGATGGATCCCGGGCGTTTCTCCGCTTGCCGAGAACTCGCGAAAATCCAAGCTCGTAGTCGGAGCACGGCCAACTACTCGTAGTGGAGTACTTCCTAGCGTCGGGGATAACGACGCCAGCGAGCAACGAGTTTTTATTAATCATCGTCTCTCGTGAGATCGATATACGCCGAATCGCTTGGACTGCGAAAGGCGATTGTACGCGAATATTAGGGTATCTGTTCGCTTGCACTTTTTGCACTTTCAGCGTCTTCGCTTTCTCTCTCATCAACGCCCGTTGTATATATTTATCTCATTTTACGTGCAAATATTTTTGAGAATTTCCAGCAACGCGAAAAGATCTATTATTTGGTTCCGCGACACTGTCGTCATTGTCGCGGCGATAATGCCTTCATGGGACAACAGTAAAAAAAAAAAAGAAAAAAACAGAAAGGCAGGTAATCGATGTCGATAAAGCGTCGATGAGTTAGAAGAAAAAGAACGTCGAGTCACCTCAGGTATGCTCGCGGAAGGAACGAATTGGGAGCGCGACGAGTTTCGCAATATCGTTGTAAAGTCAAAGTGCCGCCGCGCGACGTCGTCGCGACTACGGCAAGACGACAAAATCGGGACGCCAGGCCGCTGTAATGACGATACAATTCCATTCCGCCGGAATTACCATTCATCGCTGACGAGCGACGCGTAAAGACGATCGTAAAGACGCGCGTGGACGATCGAAAATCACGATGAACATTCCTCGTTGGAAAGGAGCTGGATAAAACGTTCGATCATACGTAAGAAAGAATAGTGGAGATATGAAAGAGAGAGAGAGAGGGAGCGAGAGAACAGCGCAAGAGAGGGGGGGGGAGGGGAGGGAGACGGATGGAGTTTGCAAGAGGGACGCGTAGAGCAACGTTTTAACGAGCCGTGATTTTCATGCTCGCCTTTTCGAGATCCTTACGTAACGCGACTTAATTGCGAAGGAGCTATCGCGCCGGTTAATACGAGCGTAGAGGAGACGAGAGACATTCGAGGGGATGCTTGGCGGCTTTAAACGCGAAGTAGCGGGCCCGACAGGCCGCGGGGGAGCGAGGCGGGCGACGTAGGTAGCGAAGAAGTGGGAGAGTCGTGGATTGTGGGCGAAACGTTGCAAGGGGGGTAAAGAGAGTAACTCTGAACCGAGAGGGGAGAACACGATCCCCCTCCATCGGTCTATCCGTCAGTCGCTCCGTAGCCGCTGTGGAGAGAGGTTCGTCTGCGTCGCTTTGATTCGCGCGCTTTAACGCCCGCCAGGATTTCTCGCGAGAACTTCTTTGTAAGTGACACACATCGATCGTTCCGCGATCCTTCGAGCGAGTGTTTACTCCGCATTTTCGCGGTGATATTCAACAATCTCAATCGCGGTCGTATACGCGCGCGCGTCCTTACGTTCGCGCTCGGGTAAACAACGGAGTGGTGTGCAGTGTGCCAACGCGTGTGACGCGCATCAGTGTTGCCCGCGACGCTCGACGACGCCGCTGCTACCGCCATCGTGAAGAGAGCGGAGACGAAGAAGCGGGAGTGAAGTAAATAGATCGAAAAATAAAAACGTGTGCCGTCGGGGGAAGTGAGGAAATTTTTCGGGGCCAGTGTTTCTCCGGCGCGCCGACGACGACGCGGTGACGACGTAGGTAGTCGTTTTCTCCTTCCTTACCGACCGAAAAAAATAAAAAAAAGAAAAAAAAGGGTCTGTCGCATTCACAGAGCACAAAGAAAAGACGCGCGCGGACACGGCGTCGCCGAGGAGATCGAGTTGCCTTCTCGCTCGCCTCGTCCCGTCCCGTCGGCTCGTGCGCGCGCTGTGCATGATTCCGAATGAACGCGACGACCAGCCTCACCTGACCCGGCGAGCCGCGAGAGGGAAGGAGAGAGGCCGCTACCGACCACTGCCCGCGCGAGTGTAAAGGGGAGAGGAGGGTGTGTGTGATACATTTAAGCGGCCGGTCTCCCCCGCGCGTCCGATGAGACGGTAGTGACGGATGGATTGGTGGCGACCGCCGATGGATTTTCGGCGGGGAAACGGGGTGTTGCGAATCACGCTCGTGTACGCGTCGCACCGGAACGTAGCACGTCGTCGCGAGGCGACACGTCATCGCCGAGAGTGCCGATCATCGTCCTCGTAGCGGCCGAGGTTTATTAATTTCACGCGCCTCCCCAAAATCAGCCTTTTTTCCTCCCCCTTTGAAAACGTCGTTTACTCCTGTTAACGGTTGTTGCTGTTGTGCCGTTTGTTGTTGTTATTGTTCTTCCCCGACGAGGGAGCAAGTCATCGGAATAAGTGTGCCGCGTGTGACATGACGCGTTTCCACTGAAGAATATCCGGGTAAGCGTCTCTCGCCGGAGTCAAGCCGCGAGATACGTCGTACATATATTGCCACGCATCGAATTACGCAGGAAGGATGTATCCCAGCGCCGGAATCAACGCAGCCGCCGTGGCCGCCGCCGCTGCCAGGCATCCGGTGAGTAGCGATTATCAATAACGTAACGTAATAATAATAATAACAGCACTAATGTTGTTTACTTGTATTCTCCCCCCCCCCCCCAAAACCACCCGATATCGGCGATGGCATTTTCGGCGGGGGATAAACTGCGTAAACCGCAATTGTGTAATCATTAAATAGCTATCGGATTTAATCGATGTAAATTCTCAGGCCGAATAAATTAGGCTGAATGCGCGCTTCGGGATGCCACCCCGCCGGAATGCGACCGATAACGGTGTCGACGACGCGAGACGGTGATATATTTTGCGGTTGCGAACTGCGATCGTATCTCTGCTCGTCGCTTCCATTTGCCGGGGTCGGATATAGTTAGACGTCGAAAGATCGCGCGACGTCGATAGGGTTTGACTTCTCTCGCTCGCTCAGCGAAATGGCCGCGCTCCGGTCGTCGAGCTCCTTTTTTTTTTCTCTCCAAGACCGCCGCCGCGGTGCCTTCCGTCTATTTTACAGCACGTTGCATACTTAACGTAGCGCCGCGCCGCGTCGCGACGCGCCGGCGCGGACCGGCGCGTTCGCGTCGCGCGCGCGACAGTCTGATTTACGTCTGTAATTTACATCGTTGTTAACCCTGTTTAACCCGCTCCTCCTTGATCGCGGGCTGTGTTTCTGACGCGCCACTCTCCCCCTCCTCCCTTCTCTCTCTCTCTCTTTCTGTCCTCTTTGCCGCGAAAGAGTAATCACACCGCAGGGTGATTTCTTTCCTGTCAGAGTGCTTAAGCTGTCGCGCTCGATTGCGCTCCCGTTACTCCGACTGCAGCGCGTTTCGCACCTCTCGTAATACGATCCGATGTCATCGACGAATCCAGACGACTTCTCGAGTTTCACCGTATACGCGCGCGAATGCGTGATCCCGATTGACGACG
>NW_017255975.1:2947475-2949271 GCF_001594055.1 Mycetomoellerius zeteki
CATATATCGGGTTTCGGACCGCTCGCGAAAATTTTCATTAACGCGTCGGGGAAATCGTTGGGCATCGATCGTTGTATCAGGAAAATCACCATCACTAGGTTTCGAGGTGACGCGACCACGTGGCGTGCACGTGATGTGACACACGCTACGAATTCAAATTTGTAAAAGGTGACTTCGATATACGTGTGTTGTTTAGTTTTCCGTGTAAAAATGGCATACTACACTGTACACGTTTAAATGTGTAAACCATATTTGTATGTAGTATATAGTGTGTTATTTTTACATATATTGAAAAATATAAATTTTTTGCTACTATAACTATAATAGTGTTTTCGACTGCAGAGTCTGGATCGATTCAAGGTCGATTAACTCAAAGTGCCATAAACACGTTAAATCAGAAATTTACAGTGGCATGTGACTTCATTAACACGTTCACGATAGCATGCGGGCCACTGTTGAAGCCATGACACAAAAAAAAAACTTAAGCAGTAAAACGTAAGCAGTAAACAAATCCAACGTGTTGATTTCCTTACTGTATACTTTCGTCTTACTGTTGAAGTTTCTTTGTGTGCTTTTATTCAAAATTGCCACAAAATTGAAATTAGATTAAAAAAATTGAAAACGGTCAGAGAAAAGTTATAGAATTTCAGTACGAGAAATTTCTGACGACCTTGTTATTCTATTCTACTGCCAATCAAGTATTTTCTACGCTAGAATAGCGATACTTCTGTAACCTAAAGATTCTGTTCCAAAATTTACGGTGAAACCCTACAGTGTAGTTCGTAATGTAATGTGAACAGTAGTTTTTCAACGCTAACAATGAACACAACCAAAGTATGATACCTGCAGTACATGTTAGATATGCCTCGTGACCTATCAATGTGAGCCCCGGTAGTTACCGTGACCGATCACGTCGTTCGCAAGAAACAATTAGCCGAAAATGTGTCCGTTATGAACCGTGTTAATCGATTCTCGAATTGATTCAAATCCACTGCAGTTGAAACCGCTATATATATATATATATATACCGATAAATTGAATTGATTAAATATACAACGCGTCACGTGGACGTGCACGTGCTTCTCCATCGCGCTCCGAAAATTTGGCGGTACGAACGCGGAACAATCGCATTTGCCGTCGTATAGACTTCTCGCGGCCGTGCGAAAAGCGTTTCGCCACAGCACGTCGGAGTCGTTGATCCGTGAATCGTGCGAGCAGAGTTGTCCGTGCAACGGTTGGACTCTGTCTGTATTTAATGGTCCGGACGAGATAATGGCGACTTAGTCGTCGCGCACGACTCGCCGTCCACCGCGACTCCAGTCCTCGGAGTCATCGTTGCGTAGTCCCGTCACGTTCACGCCGTTTCTCGGTTTTCTTTCTCGCTCGACGGTATATAACGTTCCTCCGACCATTACACAGGATATTAACGCCTTTTTTTTTTGGTTTCGTCGCGACGCAACTCTCTCGTTAAAAAAGCGCGGAGCACCCGGCGCGCAATAAATGCCCTGGACAAACAATTTTTTCGTAACTCGCTAATCCAGTCAGTTAGTGAAACGTGACTCGAACGTGACTCATAGAAAAAGATATATATTGTACGCATTTACCGGTCATTGCGAGTGACAATCGCTGTGACGCGCGAGACAAGAGACAAACGTCACTTTGTGTCGGTGTCGTTAGCCTGAGAAAAGGGGCCTAATGACCACTGTAATGAGACCCTAGGAAAAGGCCCGACTCTAATAATAATAGTGATAATGGACGGTGTACCGGTTGTGGTCAGATATATATATATATATATA
>NW_017255975.1:2949328-2950773 GCF_001594055.1 Mycetomoellerius zeteki
TATATATATATACCCAAATATCTCATAAACGATACATTTTAGAAAAAAATGTTTCAAACAAAAGTTGTAAAGCTTAAAAAGACGCATTTAATGGTAGTAGTTATTTAACCTAAAATGGCGTTGTCAAGGTCACGTCGAGGTCAACTTAATTTTTTTAAATGGAACCCCCTACTTTTTATTTCAGATTCTTGTAGGTTATGTTGAGACGTTTTCAAAACACATATCATAAATTCTTTTCCGATGAGAACTTCCTGAGTTATGAGTCTTTAAAGTTTAAATACCGCCGGCATTAGAATTATCCAAGATGTACCGCGTGGAGGCTGCTCGGTTGGATTTACATCTCTTGTGTGCGTGAGTGCACGTGTGTGTGTGTGTGTGTGTGTGTGTGTGTGTGTGTGTGTGTATTTGTGTGCGCGCCCCACCCTGTATATAGTGAACAGGTAGAAAAGTTGCCTAAAAGGATCGGACTAAATTTTGTTGTATATAGTATGTCATTAATGGATTTGAAATACATCTGAAGAATACACATTAAAATTTTTTCTAGGTCTAAATTTATCTATTATTTTTGAATTGTCTCATCAAAAGTTAAGTGTTAATCGATGTCGATTTATACTCTTATTTAGCGATATATTTGATTCGTTCAGTTTATTTCGGTTCTTTCTGTCGAATATTACGATTTATATACGTTTTGTTTAAAAATGGCAAAACTCAAAAAATTATTATAAATTTGCCAGAAAAGGGGACATATTTTTCAACTCGACAGAAAATTATTGACTAATCAACTAATATCAGCAAAAAGTCCTTGATGTAATCAAATCTTTTTTGTCATTTTAGTTTCATAATCTTTAATCTTTAAGGATAATCACATTCACGTATGGTTATTTAAAAAATTTTATTAAAAGAAAATAAAGGATATTGAAAGAAGTCTTAAAATTCATCATTTTTACATTCTTCTGTTTTGTAAGAATATAAACTAATGTAAATTTAATTTTATATTAAAAAGTGTTAAACTAAAAATAAAATTTTTTAAGATGTTTTTCTGTTTTTCTTTCTGTTTTTTTTTTTGAGATGATCATTCCACCTACTTACTACTTAGAAGTAAGTTACAATTAAGAATTGAACCACTCTTTTTGTGACAATTTTAACGATTTTTTAGTTAAGTTTGAAGTTAAGTTATAGTTTATTTAGGATAATTGATGAGGTAATGTTTATTTAATTGATAATTATAATTTGAAAATCCCGTTTTTTATATTGTGTCACTTTTGAAATGAGGGAACGACGTGACAAACTCACGTACTTGTGTTCAATTCTGAACCTTATGAGTCCTTTCCATATTTAACAAGCATTTTTTTTCGTTTCGAGAGTATGTATCCATCCATACCTAAAATAGTTTTCGCGTATACTACACCCTATGTAGTCGAACATCATGGACCTGGTGAGTAGGG
>NW_017255975.1:2950813-2954583 GCF_001594055.1 Mycetomoellerius zeteki
ATAGACGGACGGTGCGAAGTGCTGACGTTAGTTAGCAGGGTACACGTTGCGAACGTCAACTGGCAGACGGGCGTCGTTACGTATACACCCATACACACGCGCGTATTAGAGAGACCGGACCTCGCCGGCGGGTTTACTACCTCCTGTAAACTGCACGACGCACGTTTGCGCAGGACCCCCAATTCGGTAAATATTGATACTTTTAATCGGTCTGTTTGCTCCGACACGCTGTTCAAACGCGTCCGAATGTGCACAGCTGAAAAAACGCGGCGCAACCGGTCGCGAGTTTCTTTCCTTTGTCTTCGTCTTCTACATTTTTTAATTCCTCCTCGTCGGAACGCAACACGTCGAGACTTTTTTATTAGTAATATGTTAATCTTTGATTGCGCAAAATCGATGGATACAAAAGACTGCGTGTAAAACGGGAAGCTTTAACACTTTTCTAACGATTGCGCTACCTGTACTCTCAAAAAAACTTAAAAAAAATTAACTTCCTATAAAACTCAATTTATTACTCGTCATACGCATATTTCAAATTCTCGTAAAAACGTTACTAAAAAATCAATTTTAGGGGTTTAATTTCATACTAGTTTCCCAACTGCTCAAATTAGGTCGAAAAGTCTTAGGTCCAGTTTTTTAATTATCTAACTTGTGGTTAACTTGTGGTTTAGACTTAACCTCATTTAACTTGATGATAATGGAAAAATTATGTTTGCCTAGCTAGGTTAATCGCTAAACTAATAGTTTTGTAGTGGTAACTTTAAAAGTTACTCACTATAAAACTATAAATTTAGTGATAATCATAGATAAAAAAATTTTTACATTATTATCAGGTCGAGCCTGAAAGTTAAATAGCAAATGAAAAACCGGGCATTAATCGATAGATCGATTTTTCGTGTTTGCTCGGATTCTCGATTCCCAAAGTGTCAATCACGCAATTTTAAAAGCCACCTAGTAAATGTTGAAAATTTGAATTTTTTTCGATAAACATAGATACTTACCGCGACAGAGGTTAATTAAATCTGAATTCGCGTTCATGCGATCCATCGATATCCGGTGATACACGGAACGTTGAAATTCGACTCGGCGAAATTACAGATCGAGACCGCTTGCGATAAATGCGCGACGCGATGCGGATATTCGAAGCGGAGCTGTGGGCAGAGGACGGAGGACGGGGCCTCAGGTTCTGGACCGATTCGATCTGGCTTGTCCCGTCCCGTCCTGGTAATTGCTCGTATTAAAATCCGAGATCTAAACCGACGCGTACGCGTGGTGGTGGATCGCGGCGTTACGCTTCGCCGCGCCGCGCGCGCATCGCTCGGAAATATGGAATCACGGTGATATCTTGAGCGTCACGTCGTCCATTATGCCGATGCGGCCAGTAAATTTCACGCATTATACTCCCATTATACGTTTCCTGGCCGAGCCGGATCGCGATCTCGTGCTCTCGTCCAACGTAATTACACGGTGCTGCGCCGCCGAATGGATGGAGGAACTCCGCGGCGAGATATCGTATGTATGCGCGCCGCGTTCCGTCTTCACACGCGCGTTACACGCGTGTGTTCGTGTGCGCGAGCCGTGCGTGGCAAGTAGCGACGGTTTTAATTTCCACTTTCCTTACCTATAACGCTTTCTCCTTCCTGTGGTGGTTTTATCGCCCAACGGAACGCGCATCTACCGACGTAACGCGCGAGGCGTTTACCGATTTTATCGCGAGACGTCTGTATTTACTTTTAGGTACAATTACACGTTAATGCGCGGCGACCGGCGTAGGAAGCGGTTTCGCGTGATACACGCAATCGATGACGGGTCGAGTGTGAGATACCCTTCTCCCTCTCTTCTCTCCCCTATCATGATCAACATACTCGATATATGACGAGCGATCTATCCCGTGCTTTTTTGTTTCGTGTTGTTCCGTTTCTTTGTTCAACGATATACTTTACGACGTAATAAATAATAATCGCTGCCGTTTATGCGCGATAAAGCGCTGATGACCGAGGAAAAAGATATAAAAAGTACGTGTCATGATAATTAAATATCACGCTGGGCTGTGTAATTAGTCGATTGTCGTAATGTATTCGCTGGAAAAGTCTGACACGATAAAATTCCGCCACAAATGTTTCGCGTGAACAAAATGTGAACAGACGGCAGTATTGCTTTGCAAATATTCCTTCCCTCTACCTGTCGAAATAATCTCCGTGGTATTACAATAATCGTATACGAGAGCTTCTCCGAAACCCTCGTGATGTCGTAAATTGGTCCGCTAGGAGTTCGAAGGAGGGTGGATGAGAGAGAGAGAGAGAGAGAGAGAAAGAGCTTAATCTATAGATTCCTCTGATTATTTCCAATTCTCCTGTGGCTACCTTTCGTACCCTTAAACTTCTGAATGGACCCGGATCGTTTCGTTCTGACCTGAGCACAAGTTTTTACCTGTGCCCCGCTGTGAGATACACTTTCATCGCTCTAATTCGATAAGTTTTTCTATTTAAAAATGATCTTTCTGTAAAAATTTCATTTTAAGGAAGAGCTCGTTTCACACTTGTCGTACTTTAAAAGGATATTCTGCTGCAATTTTGGCATTTTGGCGGATACGCATACGGCTTGCACATTGGATATACCTGAATCCAAGCAGAAAAAGAGAAAAAAGAAACATCGAGGTAACCTCGAGAGGTCCCTGCGGGCCTATTCGTACAAGAGACTGGCACTAATTGGCATTAGACCTGGCGGTTTGTCATGTTGTCTCCCCACTTATTTTTTTCTTCTCTCTTTTTTCGCTTTCCGCTGTTTCCAATGTTGCATAGTACGTCAAAGAATGTCTCGTGTCTGAGATTTTTGTTTCGTAATCACGTATCTTCTGTCATCGTCCCTTTTTCTTTTTTTCTGATTTTTACGTAATAAAAGGTTTAGATTTTCTTCTGGATAAATTACTGACTTAAAAGATTAATGGCATTCACCAAAAACAGCATCAGTGTATATTAATTTCATTCAATATGGATAATGAATAATGATTCAAGGAGAATAGTTATTCATCATACTTACTATCAACAATATCTTGTGTTTATGTTCACATAGAAAATATGTTGAATATGAAGTTTTATTATCATCATTAAGCTTTCCTGTACTTTGTTTATTGTGGTTAGATTTCATTCTTTCTCATCGATATCGTCGAGAGTGATCATTATTTATTGCAACTTTTCAATCCTTAGCATTACGTATTTTTAGAACTGAATCTGAATTTAAAATCATTGAAGCTAAATCTGCTTGAATTTATTAAAGAATTAATATTTTATCTGTCTTTTCCTTGAATTTGTTTTGTCTTCATTTATAAATTAAATATTTGTACAAAGGAAAAATTGAGTCATAATTTTCTAAGAACGTGCAGTTTAAGGAAGTGCGCGGTAGGTTGACTCGTATCACTAGCTGTTATAGTTATCCAATATTATCGATGTCTTTTGATCCCTCGGTTCGATTTCTTAACGGACGGGAATACGAGAGCGTGTAAGAGGGAACGGAAGAGGTCGTGACCGTGCGACGACACCATCGTTTCTCCCTGTGGCCAATCATCTTACAACCCGGACGAATGGGGAATCGGCACGTAAACGCCAACGGAATTATTCCTCGCTAATGGGAAGATGAATGCCATGGATAAAATTGAGGCCGGCACTACTACCTGGTCATTAGACATTCGCTACGGATTTACGTCGGAATAATCGAGTTTATTAGTAAGCGCGTCTCTCTCTCTCTCTCTCTCTCTCTCTCTCTCTCTCTCT
>NW_017255975.1:2954596-2970165 GCF_001594055.1 Mycetomoellerius zeteki
CCGAAATGCGAACCATGTCGAATGGTAAATAGCGAGGATTCGCCTCTGTTACAAATCTAAACAAGCCTGAAAAATTACAAAACGATCGGGAAAGGACTTTTTACGAGAGTCAAATGTCGAGGATTTTTCGAATATTGTCCGCAATCCCTGCGAGAGTTCATAATTGAAATAAACTTTGTCGGTTGATTTCATGAGAATGGTGGGGAATTAGTGGTACCATTTTCAGGGACGTTAACGTGAAGCTCGTATATATGAAGAGACGTAAATCGCGTCGAGTGTATAATGAATAAAGCTATGAGAACCCCCTATTATACTGACGATCAAAACGACCCTTACGTATCTTCTCCCCTGTCACGTAACACATGAGTGGACGAACATCCCTATTATTTTCCACGAGATCGTCCGTGACCACCCTGATCGTCGTGGGCTCCCTCTTCGTGATCGCCCGTAATTTTTCGGCGAAGCAAGGAGCTTGCTTCGACCCCTCGAGGACTTCTGGGCGTTAAGCTGAATTAACATAAGAGAGTGTGTGCAAACACGGGGAGAGTCGGTGGAGGGCGAGGTGGAAGGCAGCAGGAGACATAGTCAGGAGAAGGAGGAGGTAGAGGGAGAAGCGAACGGAAGGAGGAGAGGGAACACGATGGGAACACGTGTCCCACACGGAGATAGTTAATTACTCGTTTGTGCTGCGCTGGGTTGGAGTCATCTGGAAGAGAGATGGTGCGGGTTGGGGCGAGTATCGCGCGGCGTGAATGAAGAAAGAAGACATATCGAAGGGAACGGGAGAGAATACACATTATACGCGCGGATGGGGGGGGGGAAGAGCGCAACGTGACGCGAACGAGAGAACGAGACGATGCATTCCTGTTCCATCAGACCGTTGAGACCCATGCTTGTCACGGAGGTGGGGTGGGCGGTTGTGGTGGCTGCGCGCGAGGGGGAAGACGAAAAACGAGGATGAGGTTAATGATATACACGCCGGCTACCGTATACTACCGTCTCGAGCTCGTCCTCGGCTACCATCTCTTCGTCTTTTTCCTTCTTTTTTTTTTCCTCATCGCACTCCCGCGCTTCTTACTTTCTCTGCTTAAGACCTCTTATGGATACACTACGACTTCTCGTATTTTACATAATTGAGATAATACAACCGGTATAATGTCCTAAAAAATGTCAGCATTTCTCTGGCGTTTTTAAGACGGAAATAGTAGGCGCTTGTATAAAAATTGTTTTTAAAAAAAGTGATAACCCCGCAACTAAAAGATGAGTAACAGTTTTTTTGAGACGCTGAGAAATAGTGAGGAAGTGGTTCCATGATATGCTTCGTGTAGAGTTCTATTTCAGGTATCGCGCAAATAAAATAGAAGGATAAAATCAGGGTCTTAGTCGGGATTTACATTAGTTGTAGCTTGTTCGCCAGATAAAGGCTGGCTATGCTCTTATAAAACGCCCGGTCGACTGTCGAGAGATAGCTTCGATAATGGCTCGACAACTCGGAGACACGAGGGAGACATTCTTTTCTCCACCCCATTCTGCCGCTTCGCGTTCGTTTCGTTTTTCGACTCGTACCCGATCGTCGGAGCGAAGAAACGAGTCCCGCGACAGTACTCTCTCTCTTTCTCTCTCTCTCTTCACCAAGCTCTGTTGGCATAGAAAAACAACTAATACGAAACGGACGTTTGGAGCACATGGAATCGAACGCAGTTGGCGCATGAGTGGTCCGTTCCACGGTCGTTCCCGTGCGAATAAAAGGAAACATTTACTTTTTACGATCGGATAACGTATGGTATCATAGTATTCTTGCATTTTTTCCCACTGCCGTAAAATATAGATAAATATCTCTCATCACTAAAACTCTCTCTTTATCCATATATGTACTGCAGTCATAATATCAAATTATACTCAATTTGAGGATTTTTTAAATCATTTTCATTGATCGCCACTACTCGTACTCAATATAATATTAATTCAACTAAAACAATGGAATTAACGATTTAATTCAAGAAAATTTATTGACTCAAATTTAGTTTATTATTTACTAATAATAAGGAAACCGTCCCTTACTGATTTTGATGGGCTTTGGATATGTTGTAGAGTACAAAAAAAATATTAGACCCATATTTTTTTATCAGCGTATCTCAAGGTTTAGGGGGTGAAAATTAATGAGTGGGGGTAGGGGAAAGTTAAAAAATTTGATATTAAAAAAAAGTGAATACACTATTATATAGAGCACAAAATACCATAAAACTTTTGTATTAAACATTTTTTAATAAATCGCATAGTTTCGAAGATATTTGCTAAAAACGATAAAATTTATTTTTTTCGAGGGGATGTTTCATCCTCTAATCCTTGAGATACGCTGATAAAAAAAAATATGGATCTAATATTTTTTTATGCTCTACACATCCAAAGACCATCAAAATCGGTGAAGGACAGTTCCGACGATTCCCTTGTAAGTACGTACGTTAATATGGACATTGCTTACTTTGAAGTTAACTACAGAAATGAATTGATTATATTTTGACATATGTGAAAGTTGAAATGTTATTTAATTTAAGAGATTTGGTTGTCATTGTTTCTCTGATATCTAACAGAGTAGATTTTTCTCTGCAATCTGTACATTCTCTTCGAAACGTTTTATCTTCTCGTTTTTACCGGGAATCACCGATTGTCATTTTCAATTTGCCCGGCCCGGCCCGGCGTGGCGGCGTTATGACTCAGCGCGATCGCGCATTTATGATCCGCAAAACGGATGGTCGGGGGCGCTGACGAGAGCTGCCGATTAGAATCGCAATTTAGATGCTCTCGAGTGATGTGGCTGCGTGCTCGGATTTCATTGCCTCGGTGCACACTCCCTCGTCGCACGAGGGGGAGGCGGACAACAACAAGGGGTGCCGTTCGTCCTTTACCCTTCGCCTTTCACTTTCCCGATTGTCGGCGTGGGTAACGAGATTATCGTGAAAGGGAGTGGTAAGAGAGTGGCGGCTGTCTTCGTCCTCAGAAATTTCATTTTGACGTTACTGGCTGCGTCGTGATGCGCGGCGCATCGTAAAAAAAGATGAAGGGATGAGAAGGGAGGGGAGAAAAGAGCGGTAGTATCGGTCCCGAGAGATCAAAAGGGACGGGCATTGTCGCGAGTGTCGAAAGCGAGAGAAGGTCGATAGGCAGGTACGATCAGCCCCTCTTTTTCGCCTGACTCCTGCTCCGGCGTTCAGTTTGGCGGTAATTATAACATATTCCCTCGATCTCTCCCCTTAATCCCAAGGGGGACGACCCTCGTGCTACAGATTCCCCATTGAGTATCGCGCGACGCCCTCAAGGACCGTTGATGCCGTAAAAGGCTCGATGCTATCGAGAAAAAGAAAAGCACATCATTCGACGATCGTCAAGTCGTTATTAAAAGTTTTCAGAGAAGATGCGCGATATTAAACTTGTGGCATTACTTGTTTCATTGTCTTCACATCTTGCACACGTTTCGTGAAATAACTGTCCCGTTGACGATGTTGAACGAATATTCTGTAGGTGCTGATAAAATCATTTTGTAAAAAAATTGGAGAGAGAATGAGAGAGAGAGAGAGAGAGAGAGAGAGAGAGAGAGAGAGAGAGAGAGAGAGAGAGAGACTGATGAGCGTTTTACGTAAGGGTGAGTTGCTCTGCCGGGAAGAGCTCGTAAAAGGGCGTCACCGTGAAGGCAGGGGGTAGAGACGAGAGGGTGAGAAAGGGGTTTATGACTGTAACAGATTAGGTGACCGAACTGCCAGGGTGGCTCCCGCCGTGCTTCCTATTATCGCCGGAGCTTTTGTAACGCCGTCGCTTTTGTTGATACCCCCTGTTCTCGCTTCCACCGGCAACGAAGCGTACCAGACGGTGAAAGAGAGACGAAGAGATAGGAGAGAACGAGGAGAGTGAATGGCTGTTCCAGGGAGTTGGGAGAGACGACGACGGTAGCGGGCCACGACAGTTGGCCGATATTTGAGCTCCCTTTGTGTCGTTAAAAGTACCACGCGCGGCTCATTCGCGCAGAGTTCGACGGAGTTTTCTCGTCGCGCTTTTATTCATTGTCGTAGTTTTTCTTTTCGCTTCCTTCCTCTTTCACCTCTCTATCTCCTTTCCTCTTTCAACGAGATCGAGCTCCATAGTCGCGAGGATAGGAAGCGCGGAGAAAGAAAAGACATGAATCTCTCTCTCTTTCTCTTTCTCCCTCTTCCAGATTCAACCAGTAATTACCTGGTCTACTCAGAACGGCCGAATCATAACTCTCGACCCTTTGTTTGCCCGCGGCTTCTGTTCGCTTAATCTTTATTCCCGTCGTTTTTCGTGTGCTCTTTTTTCCCCCAACGTTCCTCGTTCTCTCGTCCGTCTGTTATCTAGTGTTTCACCTCGAACCTGTCACGTCTAATATTTCTTTTTATGGCGCGTAGTATCCGCGAAGTATACATGGTATACAACAGCGGTTCTTAACCTTTTGACTTGTGTACACGCCCATTAAATCATTACAATTGAAGATCCGAAGAGCATATCACGGTGTTTGGGATTTCTTTGCGTATTCTCTTTATTCCTTGCACTGACAAATTTATTATCACTGCATGGATATAGTAATTTCGTGACTCGTTACATTCGTATATTTCATTCTTTTCTGTTGTGGAAATACGTGTAATACGATTTCTTGCATAATAGTGGTCTAAGGGAATACCAAACTCTGAGAGAAAGAACGGTCACTTTACATTCGCCAACGGCAAAACGGAGTCTATAAACGTCAGCGTCCGCATGTTATTAAGTTAAGTCTTCTGCGCAGCGATCTCTAGCGTGCACAGCTGGTTGTCGTCGTCATCGTCGTCGTGATCGTGGTTACGTCGTGTGCATGCATGCGAGATGCCATGCAAAGCATTCGTGTAAATACGCTTAAGAGAGGGAGAGGGAGAGGGAGAGGGAGAGAGAGAGAGAGAGGAGCGAAGAGAGACTATACACATACAGATACGAGAAGAAAGACGGAGGGTAGATACATTTATTCATATATCAGCGGTGTGCCAGTGTGACGTTATTTCACGAGAGCGCCGATCGTATCACCTTAATTGCTCGACGGGTTAAACTGCCGCGCGGTCGCCTCTTATCGAGCAATCTGCTCGAATGTATGGCCTGGCCTGCCTGTGTCGGGATCAGGGGAATCGTGCGTACACGCGTCAGGTGTTTTCAGCTCGCTTCGCATCATCGTGGGCTGTGCTATGGACATACATTGCTATGGGCGAATTGACGCACATAAAAGAACGCATTGTAGACGCATTGCCGGCAGATAGGCGCCGACACCGTTACTGCCTTCTCCCATGAAATAGCGTTTTGACGCGATGGTTTTATTAGCCGCTCTACATACGTTACTTCTCGCGAGGTAAATTTAAGTAAATGACCTGGCAAGTTATACGATATGATTATACGTTAACTGTATAAAGCCCGATTTTTTTATTTGCTGGTTAACTTGTGATTAGGCTTAACCTGATGATGATATAAAAATTGTATTTTTTAATCTATAGTTAATCATTAAACTGATGGTTTTGTAGTGAATAATCTTTAAATTTATCACTACAAAATTAGTTCGGTGATTAATTATAGCTAGAAAAACAATTTTTACACTATCATCAATTCAAGTGAGGGTAAGTTTAAACCACAAGTTAATCTCTTAAGAGGTACTGGCACACATGTGTACATTTACAGTTTTACTTGATACTTGATGTTGAAATAAGTCAATTTTTCGTTTGCACATTTTTATTTTTAGTTAAAAAGTTATTAACAATTAAAGTTTCGAGGACAGTCGATTCAGGTAGATCGGTTCAAAAACATCACAGTTATTATACTCAAAATCAAAATGCATGAATCTCTTTCCGGCATGAATTGATAAGTTTTCGTTTGTATATTCCGAAACAAATTAATTTTCCATTTTCACATCTTCAGTTAGAAAATTATTAACAATTACAGTTTCGAGGACGTTTTTGACTCAGATAGACCATTCTCTAAACTTTAATTGTTAATGACTTTAACTAAAAGCGTGCAATCGAAAAATTGATTTGTTTTGGAAAGTGCAAAGAAAATCGATTAAAACTAGTTAAATCTAATTTTTTCATGGTTGGGGGCTAGTGTGAAATTAGCATAGTGTGAAATTACTCCCAAAATTGTTTTTTTCATAACTTTTCTACCAAAAGTGTGCAAACGAAAATTCGAAATGTGCATACATGTGCCAACGATGAGCAACCGAATGAGTTATAGGAAGTTAATTTTTTCAAAAGTTGGAGGACCAACTTCATGCAGGTCACTCTGAGTCTTTTTTATCCATTTTTTTTGTTAGAATACAGTAAAAAAATTTTACTCTCAAATTTCTTGGCACAAATCTCAATTTTCATTAAATAAAGGTTTTAACTTTGAGTTAAATAACTATTTGGTAATGTAACAGAAATGTCGAAAAGTAATTCTAAATTTTTCTAGATTTTCTGAAAGCCTAGAGGTAGTTATTTAACTAGTAAGTTATTTAATTCAAACGTTAAAACCTTTATTTAATGAAAATTGATATTTGTGCCAAGAAATTTGAGAGTGAAATTTCACCTGAATAAAAAAAGACCTAGTGTGCCTACAAAGGGTTAATGTTACAGTCGAAATGCTTGTTTCTTAAGGTCTTTTGAATCATAGTATTTCTGTTTATGATCTTAAAGAACCTTTGGTTCATTGTTTCGCCCTATTTCCGAGTCTATTTGTGCTTCTTCACGCAGAACAATGTACGATAGGATCTACCGTGACGTGTGCATGAAGATCCCGCGAATCACACCGCGAAATAGCTGAATATAACACGTCGGTAATGGTTAACGAGAGTAGAACAACATGCATACGCCGCGGCGGCGTACCGCAATTTCAGCATACTTAAGAATTGTGAGCGCGCGAGAATCGTCTCGTCTCGTTTCGTTTCGTTTCACGATAGAGAGACTCGCTTTCGCGCGCGATGCGAGATGCACCACGCGCTCGCGCGCTATCATTATTCTATGCATTATTTATGTCATTCCCCGTGTGCCGAGTACAATGTGGGTCTACGAATCAAAATGCATTGCTTATGCAAATAGCGGTCGTGCCCCGCAGTCTCGGGATGAATTCGCAGTCTGCTACGGGGAATAATCATAATGATCAATAAGATACAACCGCTCGTACGTTCGTCTCTCTCTCTCTCTCTCTCTCTCGTTTTCCCTCCTTCCCTTCTCTCTCACTCTACACCTCATGCAAATCTTGAGGCGTATTGTCTGGCGATATTAAGGGAATTGTTATCGCGTTGCATAATTTCGGTATTCGATCGTGCTCGGGTTTGCTTAAGCTCACTTGCTTGGCAATCAGTTTGTTGTATACCCAACATCGATTTCCGTATTGTTTTTCGTCTAATTTTCCGCGAAAATTGTAGAAATTACGTAACTTAAGCTCATTACCGTCGATCGTGGTTATTTCGAGCGCGATATATTACAGTTGTATAAGGAATTTTGATTTTATGGCGCTTAAACCGTTATAAGATAAATCATGTTTTTGCCTATTCTCTCCATCGCGCGCGATATTTCAATGATATTTCGCGACCAGCGGCTCTCTACGGAATAACGGAAGGTGGTAGAGAGAGGTTCGCTTATAGGGCGAACGCGGTCGGTTCTGGTCGTCGAGTGGTTTTGGAATCCGCGCCACGAGTCGGTGGTTTTGCGGTGCGGCGAAAACCGCCGACCCTCTCGAAGCTCTTCCCGGCCGTTCTCCCTGTTTGCGTCGTCCTTTCGCGTAATCCCACCATGGTTTAGCGAGTTTCTCACGAGAGCCTCTAAGTAAAGCGGACGAGTGCTCACGGCCACCAACTCCCGAGACTATCGTCTTTTTGATTAGCGTGGTATATCGGGTGCTCCGATAGAGCTATTTCTCTCGTCTGTTAAGTTAAAACACTGATCAAAAGGAATTTTATTACTTCTCACAAGCTACAGTAAAATCTTTAATAGTAGTTGTAGTCTTTTAACGAGAAAGTTGAAATAAATTGAAATAATTCTAAATCTTTAATCATTAATTTTTAATTTTTAAGCAGGTAGGTAACCATAACATCCCACACATAATAAAAAATATATTGCCTAGAAATTTTAAAGTTCACAAAATTTTTATATTTTTCTATCTCACAAGCGGGATATAAATAATGTAAATTTAACTCTACGCACACACACACACACACACACACAACACACAACACACACACACACACACACACACACACACACACACACACACACACACACACACACACACATGTTATTAAAAATACACGGAAAGATCGGTTTTGCTAAAACAGTGAAGTATTTAAAAATTTAGCTGAATGCAGATCTGAAAATACATCAAAATAATTATGTATATGGAATGCTTAAATTGGTTGCTAAAATATTAAAACTTTTTGTAACATTGTTTATCATGTTTGAGATTTCTACGTACCTAATTAATTTGGATGGGCCAAAATTATTTTCAGCTTTGTAGTTAAATTTTTAGATACTTCAACAAAATCGTTATTTTTCCGTGTATAAAAATAAAATGTTTCCAGGGTGTTTATTTGAGCCTACTTATTTAAAAGTTAACAGGTTGTGTAGCATTCTTTAGAACGAGAATGAATTTGTAACGTTCAAGAGCGCAATGTGTGTATATCTAGATGTATATCTGATCGTTCCAGCGGCATTTCCATTTTAGACGCGACCCTAATGTAGGCACAATGCCCGTTTACCATAGCTCGAGATGAGCAAATGTTCTTGGCACTTGAGCGCGCGCGTGCCTCGTGTTTGGTTACGGACTTGATCACAGGCGGGGACATCGTAGAGAGCAGTTAACCTGTCCGATAATACGTGCCGATAATCAGGCATCTAGTGGATGACGGACGGCGGGATCGATGGAGCTAACGTAATTAGACGCAGCGATACGCGCCACTTAAGCGTACTTGAGTGGCTGCAAACGCAACTGATTGGTCCAGTTGCTGTTAGCGTTAGGACGTAACACGGCGTGGTCGACTTGTCGTCTCCTCTCCTCTCCTCTCTCTCTCTCTGGCTCTTTCTCTGCTCTCTCTCTGGCTCTTTCTCTCGCTCTTTGACGGCTGAAGAGACAGAGTGACCGTAAACGACGACGTCGCCCCGTCGTCGGCTTTAACGAACGTCCATTGAGCGGCCTCCTCGCTTCATTGAGTTGTCCGCGATAATATACTGCGAAACGGTAATCCGGTATCTGCCGGGATGTATTAAATGTCGCGCGAGACTCGAAAACCAATAAAAGCGCGATCGTGCCGATCGTTGCGCTTTAATACCAATTCTTGTTCGTCGTTATCCGGCCCCGGCTATCGTTTTCACGGGGTTGTCGAGCCGATAACGCGCTATTTGAATACCGCCAGTGCGAACGCGCGCAAGCTATTGCGATGGCTCTTGATCGCGCGGAATAAAAAGCGCGGCGTGGAAAGAGGGGCCGAATGATGATGCGGGAGAGAGGAGGCTATCGGATAATTAAATCGGCCACGGCACGTAAAGGACACTGATTGACGTGCGCGACGGCTACGTTCTCTCATTATTATTCGTCGAAACGACATAATTCGCGCGCTTCGCTTTTCGACGGACGCTAACCGTGTAGTTCGACGGTGTATTGCTTCTCCGTCTCGCTCATTCATGCGAAAGACTATCACTAGTTATTCGATGAATATTAAAACCGATGAATATTTCAAGAAAATATCAGCAAGATACTGTTGTTGTGCTTTTGACATTTGTAATATCATAATATATTACGTTCGATATTTCCATATTTATTAAGTAAATGTGTTTTGACTTTATCAGTAAGCATAATTTATAATAATTATGCATGCGGCGAGGCTTTATAAATATAAATCTGTTTTACGAGCGGTATTGGTGTTTCGATAGATCGACATTCTTGCCTTATCGATCTATAAAACGGAGCTACTGGAAAATGCCAAGCAGTACGTCTGACGCCTACTGTTCTGTTCCACGGAGCGAAAGCTGATAAATTAATTGGATTGACCGTCGTGACTTGTCGCGTACAAATCAGATCAGCGATTCCGTTACGATCAGCTGTTCGCCAATTTGCATTAACTCCGTTCTTCCGTCCCTTAATACGGTAGGCAACAGAATCTACTCGCATTACGTCGCATTTAAAAGTCACTTGCGAAAGATGAGCTTCTGTGTACGTTCGTGTATGCCTGTGTATACCGTATATATTGTACATCCGCAAATAACAAGTCAGCAAGCGAGATATGTAATGTTGTCTGGTACGACTCTGCCGATTCCGAGCTTGAGCCGTTTAAATATATTGCACGCCTGGCGCACAAATCCTCGACGTAATTCGAACATACATGTGCGATAATGCAACGGGAAGAGAAGCCATTTGCGAAGCCGTGAAGATTAATAAAACACGCTACAGTGACTACGAGCAGCTACGAGGCTTAAATTTTTAAAAACTATCACATGTTAAGATACGTTGATCTACATCGTGTACCTTCTCTTAGAATATCATTTTCACTTTTCAGTAAAACACAAAGGCGTATTGTGAAAAAGTAAGAGATTTTAACAAGACATTAAGGGACGACTTTTAACCTTAGACACATGATTTTCCAGTCTTTTATTACATACTGGGTCTTTCGCGTCCTGGATTAATTTTCGTAATTTTAACAAATTAAATACACAAAAATTATTAAGTAATTCTTACATATACTTTAACATCTTTAGAAAGTAGTTATAAAATTGTGTATTTAACAAAATTGTATATAAATATTGTAATTACACAGTTGGAAACATATGTTGAATTTAACATCAAAATCGCATGTCCCAAACGGTCCACTCAAATTTTTGAGTTAATTTTACATAAGATGAATATGTTAGAAGGTAACACAAATATTATATAAAAGAATAAATACAAAGAAAGATAACATCGACGACACAGTTTGTAAACAACCGTGGGAACTTTTTTTTTTCCGAAAATTAACATTTATGATATGCTAAATTAACACATATTTCATTCATTTCATCTTAGAATTTACGTTTTAAAACATATTTTTATGTTACTTGTTCACTTACTCATAAATTGTGTCATTTTGATATTAAGAAACATTGATATCAATTTCACAAAAAATCTTTAAATAACATAATCACATTATGTTAAATTAACACTTGAATATGTTAAAAAATTCAACACAAACTGTTAACACAAACGTGAATGGACCGTTTCCAATACAAATACACAAATTTTTTTACTAATTATTTGAGGCTTCTAGTTTTTCGAAGAAAAAAAAATGCAAGACACGGATGACCCAATCGTGTGTACGATACTGTTAAATCTGTAGTCAAATTTAACTTAATTTAAGTCGCCACTGGTCAATATATCGTTATTTTATATTAAAATAATGGATAAATTTGACACTATTTAGTGTCAAATTGATACTATAGTGTCAAATTTAATCTAATTTGAACTGTGCAACTTCATTGTTTTAATATAAAATAATAATATATTGAGTAGAAGCAGTGGCAACTAAAATTAGATTAAATTTGATACTACAGATTTAACAGTGTAAGGGTTAAAAATAAGAATTAAATGTTCATAAATCATAAAGAAGCGTTTGTTGAATATTTATACGGTAGTGTGTTCCTGATATTATATATACATGGTTGTCAGATCTCCGGCCGTTTGCAGCCGGAGATTACAATTTTTTTAAACAAATCTTCGGTTCTCTGGCTGATGGAAAACATTTAATGATGCTTTTTTTACGTATTTTGAAAGAGTATATTACAATATAGTAACAATTTTGAAAGTAACAGACGATTTGCAACAAGGTAAATGAAATCTCCGGTTTTTAAATCGGAGAAAACTGGCAACCGTGATACAGTGGCGTTCAAAAGTTTCCGGCCAGTGACATTTTGTACTCTAATTTATAAAAAAAAGCCTGATAAAATTTTAATCATTATCAGGTATTAATACAAGATTTCATTATCCACATCTTGTACTAAACCGATAATGATTAAAATTTTATCAGGCTTTTTTTTATAAATTAGAGTACAAAATGTCACTGGCCGGAAACTTTTGCACGCCACTGTATATAGTGGACCGAGTACGATATCACGTGTGACTCATTAGTGCAGTAACGCGCCCGAAAGTTGATCTTTATTTTACGAGTTTTGGCACGATTTTCATTACGCGATCACGATCGCCAGCGAATCATTAGCAACCTCTCACATGAAACATCGCGATTCCGGCATATGTACTTCGTTCGCTGCGGAATCTAGATCGTACGACACAGGAAAATTGGACGGGGGAAAAGAGAGAAAGGGAGAGGGAACTATATTCCGGCTTTTACGAGGCCATAGTGGCGTATCCGTTTTGCAGGGCACGACGTGCAAAACGATCGATAACATGCTCGTAACGTTATTACCAACAGGTATACGAAGGCGGGTAGCACCGGTACTACCGGCAATAATGTGGCTTTTACGCCCGTGGATGCTGATACTGCAACCATCAAAGTAACTCGGCGTTTGCTACAGCACGCTTCGCAATAATAGTCTATTATGAAATATCTAATTAATTGACATAAATATAAAAATGTACTTAAGGAATATAAATCTAATTAAGAATCATTTGTGACGTGATACCGGTTTAAATTATTAAAATTGTTTCTATTCCGTTTCAAGATAATCGACGACAGATTATCGGCGCACAGTTTGCTTGAACTGGAAATTGTAAAAATTCACAAAAAATATTATCAAGAACGAAGACCGAATATGGCATTTTTCGTGATTGTTTCTGTTCTTGCAGTTGATTATAAGTTTGACTTCTTTAAACTTGAGGCATAATCACTTTGATCGAATACGAGTATAAGGTAGCTCCGAATTTTTTTTTCAAATAAACTAACAAAATCAGTGCATTATCTTGTATTTACATTTATTATTACATTGTACTTAGTACGTGTAACGCAATGAAACCTGAATCAAAATGAGATATATATGAATTACTAAACTAGTTAAACTTTAAACCAATCTGTATTACTATGATTCTGCATTGAAGTTGTGGAATAGTTGAAATATACTCGAAGATTATTACACCGCCAATCGTTGACTTGTGGAATACTTGTGAGTAGATATATAGTTTTTATAAGAGAAATAAAGAGATAGACATGACAAACAGAGAAATGTATATTAAAATTTAAGAAAAGCATTAATTAACGAAACAGTTTTTCTGTTGTGGAGTGTACCTAAGTAGCAACATTTTTTTTATCCGATTTTGTGTATCGATTTCGAGTTACTTGTGAGTCTGTCGAACAGCAGAGAGTCTCTCGAATAAATCTCAGGGTCTTATGGGCTTTAATGGCGTTAAGGGATTGTGGTGCATTGATACATTTAATGGCGTTTTTGTGTTGCAGGGTCCACCGCAGCCTGGACAGCCGTTCAAATTTTCAGTCGGCGAATCCTGCGATCGTATCAAGGAGGAATTCAACTTTTTACAAGCCCAATATCACAGGTATCTTTCTTTATTTCATACAAATTTATTCTCATCGATTGCAGTCTATTGAAGATGTACGGATTTCATTCACTATAAATAAAGATCAATACGATCAATTTGTCAAAACTGTTTTCGATAATCCTGGCAATTTGTATTAATCACGCGTTAAACTCTGTAAACTTACATCTTCATTGTCTGTCAGCGATATTAATATTTATACAATTTTTTTTTAAATTAACGACACGTATTTTTTCATTCTGGTTATTAAAGTAGCAATAAAGTACCTTTGTAAAAATTGATATTGATACAATTTGTCCCAAAGCTTTATGCGATCTCAACCGCGGTTTTTTTTTTAGAAAAGTTGTCGGATTCCCATTTTTCGATAAAAAAAAATACATATTTTCTCGTGGATACACTGTAAAAAGAAATATGTTTTATTCTTGTCCCCATTGTTTAAATATTTAAAGATGTTTCAGTTTCAAACTTCTTCAATAGACAAAACACTACGTGTTTGGATTTAAAACACTATACATTTTAAATCCAAACACGTAGTGTTTAGTCTATTGAAAAAGTTTAAAACTGAAACATCTTTAAGTGTTTAAAAATTGGAGACAAGAATAAAACATTTTAATATCTTAAAATTAAACACTTCTTTTTTCAGTGTAGTTAAGTGTGATGTAAATTCCGTTCAGCGGTCAGTAGTTTGTCGAACGGAGTAAACATTCGCGTTCGTGGACACCGCAGGGCCGTACCCATTAAGCGCTCGTGCAAATACCGCGTGGGCGCGCACGCGAAACGCACGAACTGATGTACGGACGTAGGCAGATAATTGATTGTCCGACCGGAAGCTGTGCACACCGAAGTATGTGCACACGGAGAAGGAGCGAAGACCCCATTTGGATAGCGCACCTATGTGCATGCGTGCATGTATCTGCGATCGGCAGTAAAAAGGGTTTCCTCAGAGATCACGCTCTTTAGCAGATTCGGAAGCGAAAAGCTCGCTGGTGCGTGACTATAGTTTCTTCGATCGTTGCACTGAGAGAAATGTTTGGTACGAATAACCACAGTTCTGTTACTGATGCAAGAACTATTTTTTGTCGATATGTAACCATTATTAAACCGTTGGTTACCACTTGGTTGGTTACCACTGGATATTAATTTGTTGAATTTACTAAATAAACTGATGATTTAATGATAAAAACTGTTTTGTATGATGTTCAGAGATGTTTTATAGTTAAAAATACATTATTTTGTTACCTGAACAAAATAATTACATGAGAACAGTATATATCTCTTATTCTTTATATACAGAGTGAAATTATGTTTAGCGTTTTTGAACGTTCCTGATTTGACAAAGATATGTACATTCAGATCGATTGATTATTAATTATCTTGAAAAAAAGTGTCGCCATAATGTGACGAAAAGTACACGAAACTTGCACTTTAATTCTGTTTTATACAGGACGTCGAATTTCTCTTACGAGAAGATACGCCATCTCTGAAAGTTCCGCGAAACATTCTATCATAATAGATTATTTTTTGTAATTATCGCGAAAGAAAATTGAAAATTGTAACTTAATAGTCTATATTATTATTTACAAAATGTGAGTAACCAAATAAAATTGTACTGTTAAATCAAAAGATTTATATAATTTTGTTTATCTAACAAAAAATATTTGCTATTTCGACAAAATTGATGATCTATTCGTGAATAATTCTCGTTTTTTGTTATCATTACTATAGGAGAGAGTTGCTGAATGCGTACCACTTAACCTATTTTTTATTAATTTTCCATTTGGCATTGTTTTGTATGCAAATGAACATTAGAAATCGTAGCTTGAACTTATTGGACGCTTATTATTACATGTTTAACTTTCCTCCAATAACAAATTCATTTGTTGTAAGTCTTTTTGTAACATGCTGCAAAAGGTACGATTTAGGCAACCGGTCACCTAAATCGTATCTATAGGTACTTTTTATCATATTTCCTTTGAAAGTATTGAATTTATGAATGAAAACAATTAAAAGTATAAGATTAATAAAAGAAATCATTAACTAATACC
>NW_017255975.1:2970301-3002209 GCF_001594055.1 Mycetomoellerius zeteki
TACATAAGTTGATTAAAAATTAATATCAGATGTACCTGATTTTTTAAAACGCCGCTAATGTCCATAAAACAAGACGTAGGCTATTATATTTTTGTCTATATTACTAATTTCTCATATATTTTATATTATTGTTACTAAATATTGCCTATATTAACTGATAATATAAAATATTGATGAGATACGATTTAGGCGATCATTACGCATTCGGCAACTTTCCCCTAACTTTTTTCTCAGTGTGAATTCACATCTCTTTATTAATACGTTAAATTAACAGTGTTCCGGGATTGTAAAAAGAGCGACGCGCGTATTCCTCTCCCCTTCCTCCTTTTTCACGAAAGTTATAAATATAGCATAATAGCACAAAGTGCTGACAACAAGAGAAAAATAATTACGATAATGACGCGATGATATCGGGCACGTTTTAAGCGAATAAATTTTATCTCGCGTTTAGAAATACCGCGATGAGAACAACATACATAAATTTCGTGGATTGAGATATTAATCATGGAAAGGCAAAAATGCATCCCGACCGCGTGAAACAGAGAGCTATCTCGGCCACGTGTTAGTAGGCGCGCGCATTCAAGCGCGCAACGTGATTCTCGATAAATCGTCTCGTAAATCGTTGGCACGGCATCAATCTGAAATAATTAATCGACTTTCTGACCATACGAGTATTGCCGTTTGCGTAACGAGAGTTGCCGCTCGCGCGAGCGTGATCGTTAATACCGTGCTAATTTATCGCCTTATAGGTGAGATTACGTCGCGCAACGTATAGCGTGATTCGCCTTTCACGAATATTAAACGCCGCGTCGGAATTACCGCGTGCATTCTATCATTTCCTCGAACCGAATTAAATCGCTTCGCGTCCCGTTACGAGGGGCTTCTAAATTCCCCTCTTGAAAAAGAAAAAGAGAAAATTTAGTTGTATTCGAGAAACTGTAACTTTATTATTGCGTCTCCGCGCTGAACTCGATGACGAAATAAACCATTTTTACTCCGTTCGTTATCGTTGAAGCTTTTACAGTTCTACCTTTATTTTCTCTCGTTCGCGATATATGGCGCGTGTTATACGGCGCGTTTCTAACTTAATGTCGCGACGAAGAACGACGAGCGGAGGGACAATGGCTCCGACGATTTCGAGGGCTGGTGGATATTAATGTTCTGTTCTTGTTCTTCTTACACAGCCTTAAATTGGAGTGCGAGAAACTGGCCAGTGAAAAAATAGAGATACAGAGGCATTACGTGATGGTAAGCCGGGAAAAGGATAAAAACGTAGAAAGGGGGCAGCGCGTTATTCATACATATACACGTCACATATACGCACATGCACACACAGCTATACGAATCATCCTGCCGTTGTTCCCAGATTAAAATGCATTCGTTTTCGTCGCGCTTGAATTCGGGAGATATCGCTCGGTCGCGGTCGAGCTGTTTCAATTCTCGCGATATTGAGAAGAACCTAAAAAAAGGGAGGGAAATTATTAAAAAAACCGATTTGATTTTACCGAAATGAATTTTCGATATGCACGGCAGCGCGACTGTAACGCTTTTATATTATACGTGGGAGTGCAATTAAAAGGAAAATGGTACACGGATCTTCAAAGAAATGTCAGAGGTATAATTTCAGAGAGATTGGATGAGCGGTAGAGAGAGAGAGAGGGGGGGGGAGGGAGAGAGAGAGAAAGAGAGAACTCGGGGAAAATTATCGTCGCGAGCATTGGCGTCGCACGTCAAAAGTGCTGAGATGCTGGGAACATGGGGAGAAACACGAATCACAGAGAGACACGACGCACCCCCATACTCGTTATCGTAGGTATACAGTCATGGAGCAACGGCAGCGGCAACAGCAGCAGCAGCAGCAACAGCAACGACGGCGGTCGCGATGCACTCGAGCGTTACAGGCATATACGAACGCATTCATTTGCCGCGGTACAAGCGGTTTTGTCAACCGCCGCCACCGCAAGATTATTTTCCTGCGCCTCCGGAGCGCCGCGCTAAACAAAAATACGGCGCGGGCTTGTCGTCGTTAAAAAAGTTATCGCCACCGCGGACGGGGCCTTTGTCCCGCTCTGATGTCGCTGTCGGGTAACATGGTGGCCGACCAAGTGAATATTAATATGCGCTTTAACGCGCCGGGGAAAAGCGCGACGCGACGAGGATTAACTCTTAATGAACCTGCGCACTGCCGCGCCGATTCTCTCGTATTGATTTTCTATTAACTTTCTTTTTGAACGAGGCAAAGTGCTCGAAAACACATTTTCCGACGATTACATGTTTTTTTTTCCATAAAATGATTAATTTATCGTTCTCGATAATGAACAGTTTTGTTATTTAATATTTAACGACAAGTAGTACCTACCTAACGCGTTTGCGATTGTTTGTATTTGCATACGATTTCCTTGTTAATTGAACGCGATGTAAATTCCACGAATGCGTTTTTATGAATTATTCGCTCGCAATCGCGACGCTTCCAATATTCTCCACGGTCCACTTGGTAAACACGAAACACACACAATGTTAAACACATATACATATACACACGATGGCCAGTATATAACAATTATTATCAATGTTTGTTGCGGCTGCACTAATTGTGTGTTTTTAATGGCTTGGCTGTGCACCACCCCTCCGCAATATCCCTCAATTTGGGGGCGTGATAAAAAGAATGAACCGGTTCGGAAGGTTAAAAAAAATATACACGCGGAAAAATTCGGGACCAAATTAATGAATCGTTATACAATTGAACGATGTTCGCATTCCGCACATGATATCGCATCCCTCGTTTACCACGGAGCCCAAGTCACAGACCCTCGACTCGTTGACAACTCGATAATCTCGTTTTAGCGGCGCTATTATTCTCTATTGTTAGCCAAAACGCGCCACGAGATCCCTCCTTGGTCATGCGAAAGAGAGGCCCCCCCCCTATCTTTATTTTGCCCCCACAGCTTTTGAATGTCGCCTGCACTTACTAATGTTTAGCTTACACGTGCGATTTCCTGCTTGTTCTGTCCAGTATTAAGTTGGAGCTGGAGAAACTCGCCCAGGAGAAGACGGAGATGCAGCGCCACTACGTCATGGTGAGTCCACACAAGCCTACAAAAACCTATCGCAGAACCTATATCGAGAGTAATCGTATTAAACGTAAAGGGTCATGCGACGCAACGCGTTTTTCTTATTTCGCGTCTAGAGACGAGTCCTCAAAAATTTAGCTTTGCGCTCCCTCTTGACTGAACCGTTGCGGATTGCAGGGAACATTTTGACGTTTCAGCTCGCTCGCCAAATGCACTACGATGCAATGCTGAAATATATCAAAGTTATAAATTTTATCTCGTGCATTTGTCTTGTTTACATTACGCGCCACAAAATTAAAGTACATATATCTCTATAAGAGGTTCGATAAAAAAATATTTGTCTTGCGCGGCATAAGAGGATGGCGGAATAATTTAGGATCACGTCATACACGTTGCCGTGCGTTGCTTCTCCGCGGCTCCTCTTCCAGTTTTGTTTTTCGGCTTTGTCCCGCGAGAGTACACGTAGACGCCGCGAAAGTCTTGGCTTACTTTCGCCCGTAGATCTTCGTTATCGCGATCCACCGTCGACTGTGCAATGTATGCATCTTCATTAAGGCGTGTGAAGCGTAAAGAGGTGCGCACCGCTTTCTTCAAGGGAGGTCGAAGGTCGCCGAGAGTACCGGTTTTAATTTTACGCCAGTTGTACCGACGTCTCGGTGGATCTCCATTCTTTCCATTTACCCATCTTGAAAGTGTCTTCACACATAACGTGATAATTTCCAGGTATATCGCTTAATGCCCCAGAGAAGCATAGATCTAAATCTTTTTTAGATTAAGGCACAGACACTTCCTCGATTTGTAAATTTACCGCGAAGATATTCGTCGTGCTAAACCGGCTGGAAGTTCATTCGAGAGATCTTGATAGCGCGAATAGAGCCGCGCGTGGTTCGCACGCCGTAAGTTCGCGATCCGCTAGTTCGTTGCCCAAAGTTCGCGAAGCGTGCATTATAGGCCGGCGATAATTTATAGGCCGTAGCCCCGCGCCTCGGTCGATGCAAATAACTTCATATAAAATGCGCGGCGTTCGCTCTCGCGTGGACGTGGCACTTCCGCCGATTCACGCCGGCACGAAGATTAATCGCGCGATCGTCTCACGTAGGTACATAGCGTGTACGTCGTGCGAGAACGCGCTTATCTCGCGTCCCAGGTATGCACTCCTTACTCTCTCAAACGGTTGATCGATCTTCGCGCCCCTCGATCCTTTGTTCCATGCATTTGTATCGATCGATCGGTCTGCGACTCGCGCGGTTCACGCGGCTCACGCATGTGACAGGTTTAAATGTATTGTACATATCATACTTTATTCCACTTTCGTTTCGATATGGCACGGGGGGCGCTTATTGTTCTGCCAGTTGCGCGGTAACGAACGTCGGCGCGAAACATAGCGAAACCACGGAATGCACTTAATCAAATTTCGATCGGCGAGCACGAAAGCATATTTATTGCGCTATCGTCCTATCGCGTCGTTTTATCATTGATGATTGATTACCGACGTAACAAGAATTTATCGTAGTATCGGGTTTAGGTCGGCGTTAGCAACAGGTACTCACAGTCTCTCGGCTAAACACGTCCGAGTTCGTATCGAGCGAGTCATTGATTCCTACGGGTGCAATCGTAATCGCGTTGCGTCGCGCAGATGCTTTGTCGTCCTCATCGTCGATGAATTGCGAGCATCGAATAAAGTATCACGTTGTCGCGCGTCACGGTCTTGCTACGATAATCACAGTAGTTTGCTTTCCTGTAACGGACAACACCGTCGTTTTCCCCGTAGAATTACGATGGCTCTACGTCCGGATACTGCCGCGTTCCATCTACCGGCAGTACAGTAACACGGGATATCTCGCACACATCGACGGGTGTATGTATAAAGCCGGTCCTCTCGTATCTGGCCTCCCTCAAATTTTCCACGTGACATCGCGAGGCAGCGTTTACTGGCAGAGCCAGCCGGCGAATCTCTCGGGACTCGTTATCGATGGAGGCCATCGCGTATACGTTCGTGCGAGCCGTCCAATCCCCGGTACGACATCGTTATACCGCGACGGGTGTAGCCCCGGCCACGGGGAGTTACGCCTTTACGACTCTTTCATGTAATTGTCGAGCTCGTGAACTTTTACGAGCGCGCGAACCGCGAGCGTGGCGAGAGACCGGCCGCGAAGCACTTCGTTCGTCACGCTAGCAATGCCACCCGATACATTTAGCGTATGTCCTCCGCTTCATATTTCCGCTTGCGAAACGTTAACTACGCGCGATACTTTCGTCGGGTGAGTGAGATTTTAAAACGGTTCTATTAAATACGAAAATAAGGTTGGAGGTAACAATGCGTTTGTAAGAGAATTAATTCCTGTAGTCGTAATTGCCACAAAACTGGAAATCAGGGAATTGTTAGGGAAATCGGAAACGGTCAGGGAATTTTGAAAAATTTTCTCGAAAATAAAAATTCTTGGCTTTAAAGAAGTTTAGTATACATATATCACACTTACGCAGTAAGTAATTTTAAAATACTACCAACTTAACAATTAAAAATGCAAGCAGTGTAAGCAACATTAATAGTAATTTACATTGTTATGTTAAATTGAATAAATATTCTCTCAATAAATATTTAACGGTTTCCAAATCAGGAAATACATAAAATTTCGAAATATTATTGAAAGCTGGGGAGAAAATCATGAAATTTGATTTGAAAGTCAGGGATAAGTTATAAAATTTTAGAATGAGGAATTTGTGACAACCCAGATATGCGATATGTCGAGGCTTGATTTGCTGAGTCATTTCGTAGCACGAATATACGAGCGTAAACGCAAACCATTGCAGTCGTAGGCTGTGGTATGTTCTTGATTAAGCCGATTCGACCGCGAAGTAATGAGGTTGCAACGAGGACAAAATTTGCAAATCGTACACGACCAGAAACATCGTCATCGCTTAAAGAGTACATTCAGGAACGATTTTCATTGGGAGACGATGAAAGGCATGATAAGGGTCTTTTTATCTTTCTCTAACGCGAGAGGGGACGAACCAACATGTTCGTGGGGTAGATACCGATCGTGATCGATATCGTTCGGCTGCTCGTGAATTGAAAAGAGATTGCGCCATCCCAGAGTCGTTTTCGCGATTCGATCGGTCACGATTAGAGGTGACTATCCACGGAGTAAGTCGAGGAGTAAGTTTTCAGCTAATAATTCAACCCAAATCTTCTCTCGAACTGTTTCTCGAAAGAGAGAATTTTATACGAACGTAGATAAAAATTCGAATTATTCTCAACCGAGAAAAGACAAATGTCGAAAAGGACTGAAAAATTTCATTTAATTCCTCTGAATCTGTTAATATAAAAAATGGCGTAATGGCAACTGTAAAATATTGATTCTATAAAGTATTCGTAATCACGTTGTATCGAGTTTACGAGTGGCTTCATTCCATTATCGTAACTGACTGTCGCCGTTCACAGTATTCCTTCACTCGTATTAGACATCTCGACCGCGAGAGTGGCGTTTCCAGTCTCGTGATAATTAAGATCCTGATCTCCCGTCTCCGACAGTCTCCCTCCGTCAGTGAAGTCTATTAATTAAAGACCAATTGCTTCGTTGGGGTCTTCGGCGGCGAGACGATCTTCGTGTAGCTGCATCTCTTAATTGTCTCTTTCTCTTTCTATCCTCAAATTCGCCAAATGCACGAGGAAGAGAGAAATCTTTCACCCAGTATATTTTAGATAGTAAATTTAAAAAAAAAAACGATTTGTAATTAGTTCTCTTTTTGATATAAGTTCTGAAAAAGTTCGATGATAAAAAAACAAAATACGTCATCGATAAATTTTTAATTGCTTTTTTTTTATTTTGTTTCGATGTTTTATAATAAAGTTGATGTATTTAAATATAATTAGATTTCACTATATGTTAACATAAGCTACGAGCTTTCAGCGAAATTATTATTTTCGCAAGAACAGAGCCGATTGAAATATACATTTCGCGATTTATTGATAATGCTCGCGAGCGCGAATGTAATAAAAATATGGGCGGATTAATTTATATTTAAAAGCAGAGCGTGCACGAGGCCAAATTTCTACATTTATATTTTCTATATATACATTGTAGCGTTCGCAATTTACAAAATAATCGTAATTTCGAAGATAAACCGCGCCGAATGAATATCGAATTATTAAAACAAACGGGTTTAATTAATCGTGGCCTGTCCGAAGCAGATTCGTAAAATATTCATCCAGACGAATTTGCCCGCGTTTGAAGTATTAACGGTAATTCTATCGCATTGCGAAATAAATATTACCGGTGTCGTTAAAATCGTAACGTCGAGAACATTGCGAAAGCGCGAGACTGTCTTCTTCGACCGCGTCTCGACGTCTATCGCGTTTATTACGCTACGTTCCCCTCGTATATGCGAGAAAAACTCTAAACCGACTGTCGTAGCCGCACCGATATATTAAAACGCGGTTTAGTACGCTCTTTACGACCACCGAGCAATAAAGCCCGTTTCACAACGGTCGTTGATTCCGCTGGGAATAATGCGGCGACTATATTCAAGACGCTCGTTAAAATCGCGAACTGCCGGATTTTCTCTCTTTTCCTCCTTGGTGATCGTCATTACACGCTACCCTTCCACCCGTGTGTTGGTATTGCCTCGGTACAAAATATGCACTCTCGGAGAACGGAAATGCCTGTAAACCACTACTACAGCAACGTTTACGATAAATATGTACGCGCTATTTTGTCGCGAGTCTTTACGGTCAAAAATCTCATGCGTGCGAAATGAGAACCGCTGTTCGGTAAGCGAATTAGTTAAAGCCAGCCCCGGCTGAGTCTTGTACACACGATGTAGAAACGATGTTACGAGAAACCGGTCTTTGGTCGACACGCATACGCACACGTGCACTCGATGGCGCGCGCGCACGTACATGCCTTTTCTCCCTCTCGGGGAGAAGGAGACGAGAGAGGGTCGCGCTCCTTTCTCATCCTTCGTCTTCGTTTTTCTCATTTTCTCGACGCGCTTATCCCTCTTACCGACTGACTGCGGCCTCGCATTACGGCTCAATTTGGTCCGCTTTTCGTAATCTCGTAATCTCATTTGATCGATATAATCTCAACCCTGCAATCGTGAAGCAGGCCCTTAAGGATCCACCGCGAGGCGCTCTCTCTTCCCGCATAGCCATTATTATGGATTCAAACAGCATCTTGGTTTGCGAAACTCGATAATTCGATTAATCTCGCGGAGTGGCTTTGCGTTTTATTCAATGTGATATTTATATGCCAATTTCAATTATTTATACTCGGATCGTTATATATATATATATATATATATAAATAACACGTTGTATACTATGACGAATTTTTCTTCGTCGCAATGAAAGATGAAGTCGATGTTCACTTTTACTTCGTGAATATGTACTTATATACGGTATTGCATTCGTGGTGCAAATTTAATCGAATTCTCTTAGCTTTCTGCTGAGAGAGAATAAACGGGAATTTTACACGGTAACGTCTTCTTCGGGATAGGATAAAATGACAAAGCCGTAACATAAATACGAAAATTGGATTTCGTGTGAGCAACCTTCCGGCAAAGTTCAGCTTTTGCATGAGAAAGTCGGCGTTACGCTGCTAGTTTACGCACGCATCACCTTACGCTTAACGTCGACGTGGCTTCGTTAACGAAACGCATATAACGATGTAGCTATGCAACACTACGCTTATACTAATTCCATACTAACATTGTAATTTATGCGATTACATTCTAATCTGACTGTTTCATTTACTTTTGCAGTATTACGAGATGTCGTACGGGCTTAATGTGGAGATGCACAAACAGGTAAGAGATTTAAGTTTTGCATACATTATTTCAAGTACCTTGAAAATGCGGTAAAGAACGATATCGTCTCGTGATCGATACGCGACGTCAGTTGGCGGTGATTTATTAATCGCTCAGTTGGCACGTTGCGCGCAGCTTTGGGCTTTAATCCAAAATTAAAGGGCCGAACACGAGGAGAAAGCCCCGATTACGGGGTGTTTGCGACCCTCCGGGATCTTAGCTATTGAATAAATATGTAAACAAGGTAATAACATGCAAATAGCAGCGCGGCCGGAGTTCCCGCGTTGCTTCTTGCGCAAAACCTTGCGCAATGAAAAAAGCAATCTATATATATATATGTATATATATAACTCGACTTCCAGACTTTTATTAAGAACTATCGAGATTACCGTACTTTCAGAAAGCACTCGGGGCGAATCGTGGAGCTTTTTACACTTCTTTCTCCGCGGTGCACACGTATATACGTACAAATCAAATAACACTCATATAAGTGTTTTCTCGTATAGCATCGTTAAACACATCTATGTATTATTTTTACATATAATATATTATTTTTGTACCGAGATCCATTTCGAGAATCTCTATTACAAAGATTTCAGTAAGCTCCTTTTGTATCTATATTCATCGTATCGAATGGATCATTTGAATTTTTTATTTCCTCGTGCATCCATTGTGGTAACCATCGCGAAGCAGTTTTATCTTCTTCTTTCGAAGCGGTCCCTACTCTCTTTTTACGACGAGAAAAAGGTGGTACCCAAGTCAAATAAATTAGAGTCGACGTGACTCGCGAGGGAAAAGGAGAAACGCGTTAATCGATCGGCAACGAGAATTCATCTCTTAATTATAGGCCGCGTCTGATAGAAGTCAAACGCCTCCAGGCAAGCTCTCTTGACGTAATTTTATATATAGAAATCCCGTCAGGGAATCGCATACTTCTGTTGTTGTTATCCGCGGAATGGATTTCCGTTCGATCCGTTCGCGAATGATTTGAGAAATATCTCGTTTTGAAACCGACGTACAAGTGAATTCGTCGAATTATCGACAAGCCAGCAATATCAACGACGTAATTGTCGAGTGTCCTACACAGTTGGAAAAAATGTGTTGAATTTAACATAAATCGCATGTCCTAAACGGTCCACTCAAATTTCTTAGTTAATTTTACACAAGATGAATATGTTACAAGGTAACACAAATATTATGTAAAAGAATAAATACAAAGAAAGATAATATCGACACACTTTGTAAACAAATCGTGGGAACATATTTTTTTCAGAAAATTAACATTTATGATATGTTAAATTAACACATATTTCATTTGTCTTAGAATTTACGTTTTAAAACGCATTATTTTTATGTTACTTGTTCACTTACTCATAAATTGTGTCATTTTGACACTAAGAAACATTGAATATCAATTTCACAAAAAATCTTTAAATAACATAATCACATTATGTTAAATTAACACTCGAATATGTTAAAATTCAACACAAACTGTTAACACTAACGTGAGTGGACCGTTTCTAATACAAATACATAAATTTTTTTACCGTGTATAGAGGAGGCATTCTGTACACGCTATCGAACAAGAATCTCGATCACGAATTCCATAGAATAAATGGCGATCCCTCTTTCTTCGCCTACTTCGATATTCTCTCCCCTCATCGACACTCCACCATAATCTATCTTGGGCGTGGGCGTGCAGCGACGAGTAATGCTCACGTTTATTGAATATTTAACAGCTGAGCCCGTTATTTCCTTCATCCCGCCCTCCACCCGTCCGCTTTGTGTCCCGCCTATTCTTTCTGTCTCCTCTTCTTTTTCCGGCAGGATGCGTCTCTCAAATCATGAATAAGACCTCGCGTCCGCCTCACGGCAGGTCTGCACGAAGCCAGTAGCGACGCAAGTCAGGTAGCAGCTTGCTTATCTCTTTTCCTGAGCAAGGCATTCAACCGAGAGATCGTGTTGACGCGTTTGCAAGTATTTTAGATAGAACGTGACTGGAGAAATTGAACAGCAATTACGCGATCCAAGGCATTGTTTAACTTATTTAGTCGATAATTTGCATACTACGTTTGACATATGTCATTTATTTATCCCTTCGCTGGCAATACATATATTTGACTTAAATACATTCATTATTCAAGGAAATAAATAGAGAACTAAATTAATTTAGTCAAATGAACAATTTTTTTTTTTCAGTGCAAAATGAATTTTTTATTTCTTCCGTCAGTAATATAGAGTCTTGGAGAAGCGAATTTTTTATTGATTCAGATTATATAAAAATTCGGAAAAATTCAGTATATTTGTCAAAGCTTTAACAACGAGTTTTTACCATCATAAAAGTCGGATTGTATTTTATTTATACTTTTTACAGATTTAAATTTATCTACCAAAATTTTGCAATCAAAATATCGATGATACCTGAAAGATTTCAGTTGTCAGTGGAGGATTAAAAATTGAGTAAAAGTAATGTCTGGAAAAATATTGTTAAGTAGGAAAAAGAAAATATCAGTGTATGTAAAAGAGTGCACAAATGGAAAAGAAGAAGGATTCTATATTCTGGGAGACCGAATGGCAATTTTTCTGTATGATCGAAACGTGGATTTCCGCCTGTAAGTCTCGTAGAAAAGTTACGTATTAAGGTTGAATGAAGAGCATAACTCTTTCAAGGACTCCCTCCACTAGGACATTCGTGCGCTACGTGGAGGAACAAGCCACGAGATACGTACCGTGTGAAATGTGGTATTGGAGCGATGGAATATAAATTCCGATAGGAAATCGCAATACGATCGTGTCGTATCCGCCGTTTTATGCCCCTGATATCCTCGAGATAAGCACTCGAGGCGGCACTCTGAAATATACGACGTGACGGTCTCGTACTCTCTTCTGAATCGGAATGACGATTATTATCTGCTGTCACTTTTAATTCGGTTACGATTTATCGCTTCTGGTAGCCGGACGTCGGGGATTTATTATTATCGGCCGGGCATTATCGCGCGCGATTTACACGCTCGTACACGCGCGCGGCGTACACGATCCGCGCGCGTATATCCGGTATCTCATATTTATAAAATCGAAATGCCGTGCCGCGCCACCGCCTCGTCGACACGCTCGCTCCTGCCACGCGGTATCCGCGATTAATAGCCAGCCCACGCGTTTATAACGAGGCCGGGCGTTGTCGCGAGCGCGCGATGGAAATAAAATGAGAAAAAGCGCGGAACGAGAAATGAATAACGGATCCGGCGATGCGAAAGAGCAAAATATCGCGGGCGCCCGGGAATTATCGGGTGTTACATTAACGCCGACGACGACCGGTTCGGCAAGTGTCCACGCAGCGAATGCGCTCGTTCTCCCCTTCCCTCTAGCCCCTCCCCCCTCCCCGCCCTCCGTTCTCCCCGGAGGTTATTAACGTCGCTAATTCTCGGCAATTACTGTCATCATCGTCAGCCGTCTCTGACCGCAACCGAGCTGTTACGTTTTCCTGTTACACCTGTACGATAATCATTGTCAGCCGGAATCACGCTTGCTGGATAGTTTATGGATATATCGCGCGGCTATATAAACGCTCACGTTGACCGAGCAGTTCTTCGATTGGCCGTATAATACATGAATTAATAAGGTAATCGCTACCGTCACTCGTTTAATATCGGATATTATAGGTATGCATAGTAATTATCGATTTCTAGAAGGATCGACGTCGAGAGCGCTTATAGTTATGAAAGCGCTTAAACGTATCGACATCTTTTTGCCGGGGAACGTCATATTTTTTACATTTTTCTTATCGTTCCTCTCGGCGCCGCGGCCGGCATTGATAGGGAACCGAGAATGTTGTGTCACGATGGGTATAGTTTGATTTTGACCCGTTTCGTCGTACATCGTCGGCCAATGACCACGCGGTCGCGCGCGTTCCCCACGTTTTTATTTGCAGGAAGCGATGCGTATTGTAAACGCTTTCAGGCATTACTCTCGATTTTACTAACGCTATTACCGACGATTCCGCAGCTGCACGTACGTGTCGGGGCAGTCGGAAAATTCACGCATGAAAAGTATGGGCGGCCACCACGAGTGATTCGATTTCGTTGTTTTGTTCGATTCGCTGGTTCGCTCCCCCTCGCGCGCGCACTCCATCTCTCCCCCCCCCCCCCCTCCCGGCGCTTGTCTCCCCTGCCGGTTGTCTCTCCATATCCATCCCATATACAGTACGCTCATTATTCATTTATCGGTTTAACGAGCACGTCCGCGATAAAGCGTCGCGAAATATCGATATCGGATGGTCAATACCCGCTCGGCTCGCTCGGTCCCTTGTTTGGCGCGTGCTCCACCTTTCACTCGGAAAAACAAAAGATCGGCCGATCGCGATTTCGCCCGATGTATCCGAGACGCGTACGCTTTTCATACTCGTTAACGAGATAACGATGACAGTCGCGGGAAATTGTCGAGCGATTTTGAGATCTGCCGAACAAAACGAAAAACGTTTAACGCGCGCGCGCGCGCGCGTTCGTGAAATTGTACGCCTCTGTATTTTTTATCGAGAACGCTGGGCGTTTCGTCTGGGGGGGGAAAAATACGCGACGCTCGAGGAATCTCGTTGGGCGCTTCATGAATAACTTCTCAAAAGCGTCCGGTAGCTCGTCATCTCTTGCTCGTGAGCGAGAGAAAAAAGAGGGGGAGAGAGAGAGAGAGAGAGAGAGAGAGAGAAAGAGAGAGTGTGTGACTGCGCGAAATGTGTGCGCGGCCGACGCTTTTTTTCCCGTTTTTATTGTGTCTGCAGTGCCACTGGTTTGATCGGTCGGGCCGCGCCAGGTGGAGGCGGAGGAGCAGATGGTGATTGAGAGGGAAGCAGGCGAGAGACGGGGCGGCGCGGGGGACAGGGGAGGTAAAGGGAGAAGGCGTGCGCGGCGGGGGTGGTCGTAGGCAGAAGGGAGAAAAAAGAGGGCGAGTCCGGGCCGTCGCAACGAGTGGAGGAACGAATGGGACGTTGGTGTCAGGCGGGGGCGAAAAAGGATAGAACGGGGTACCCGCCGCGGAAGGGGGAAACCCGGGAGCAGCCGCCACCGCTACCGCCGCCGTTCAGGGGGGTGGATGGGTGGCGGTGTCGGGTGGCGCGGTGGTTGACGGTGGGGACGCGTTGGCGGTGGCTCGGTGTTGGTTCGGGGGGCGGGAAAAAGCGAAGAGCAAAATTTGCTATCGGAAAAATCGAGCTCTCCACGCCACCGCCGCCAACCTCTCCACACGCTATGCTCCTCGCTTTTTCTCTCCCTCGACCTCGCCCAACCACGAGTCGCGATCCCTTCCGACCTCGCCACCAACTTCCCCCGGGGGCCTCCAGCGAGAGGCGTGTATACGTTGCGTTGGTGTGAGTTTGACACGCGTTCGTGTGTGCCGTGCGGCTTGGCGGAGAACGGTTCGCAATATGTGCACAATAAAATATACACAGAAATGTCTACTCTCGCTCGCACTCTCATGTCTACGTCCTCCTTTTCTCGGTGTCGCGAGAACGCGCATCCGCGGGGAATACAGGCATTCGTGTATATGTGCATGCGTACGCGTACTGGTAAAACGCCAGTCGGGTGTGCTTTCAACGTAGGACTCCGCGATATCGACGGGGGCTCCATGTACCCAATACACGTCCTCCATACTCGCGATCTCTCAACACGATAAGTTCTTTCAACTGGCACCGCGGCTCAGAGATCCTTTTTCTCTTTTTCCACCGCGCGCACAATACGTGCGCACCTTTTTCGCCTCGCGGATAAGAAGGATGTTGTTCGGAGACGTCGCTATCCGCGGATGGTTTTATCCGCAGCAAATGGGCTTCACCAGCAGGAGAGTGCCGCACACGAATCGAATCACGTTCTTTCTCTCCCGCGAACAAGAAGCCCAGTAACTTACTCGGATTGCGGTCCAGAGAGTGGTCCAGTCTGACCCCATCTTATCGGTAACAAAATTTATTTCACGTATACGATGCGAATTTAGATCTTGACCGTGATTCTCTTTTCTCCTTTCTCGCGCCACCTTAATCGGCGTTAACCAGCTTGTCTACGCGATACGAGTGACTCGCACAAAAATTCTCGCACATACTCGCACCGGTAATATCTAAAGTAATCATAGTACAAGCGCAAGTACACGATACGAGACCGCGGGCGGTCATGAATTTTTATCACTCCTCCTTTTTCTCTCTTTCTCTCGTTTCCCGCTTACGTCGGAGGTTCTGGAACCTCGAGCGCGAAACACGAGGAATACGCTTAATTCTCGCGTCTCCAAATGGGCACTTAAATTTCTCGCAGTAAAACCCGCGGCGCTGCGGGGAATAGTCGAGCCGTTACCTCGGAAGAAGGGAAGGGGTTAAAGGGTTTGCCTTTGAGGGAAGGAGAGAGAAAATAGATGCTATCGAGATCTCTCGCGGGATTTAAGATCCACGTAGCACTCTCACTGTCGTTCTCCCTTCCTCTCGCAAGGGTAAGGAAGCGTAACTACTTACTAGCCCTGATGTCGGTTGGGATCGCTTTTATCACTCGTACATCTTTTACGACTCGTTCCTGCTCCTCTCGCCGCCCCTTTCTCTTCTTCTCGTGTCTCTTCGCGTCTTTCGCGGCATGTTTTCCATGCCCTCGCTGTTGTAAGCGCTGTGTTTAAACCGCGAGTCGTAAAGTTTGCCGCTTGATATCGCGCCGCGTGCAGGTGCAGCGCGGTGGGTGGTCCGAGGAAAGAGATGAGGCTCGTCTCCATTATCATCGTCTTGAGCTTTTAAGAGCCCTATCTTCGAGTCGGTCGGTATCTTTATTTAGACCTCGTCGATTGATGGGTGTGCGTGATAAGGTTACGTTTCTCATACGTCGTTGTGCGCTTTGATCGCGCGTATCGAAAGATTGTGCGTATCTGAAATCCCCGTTTACCAACAAAGTAAACTGCAATGGAGTTAAATTTGTTTGGTAATCAAACATGTTTGATAATTAAACATGTTTGGCAATTAAACACATTTGGTATTTACGTGGACGTTCAAACGTTCTTGATATCGTGTTCTGGGAAGTAACGTGAATACGCGCGAGATAAGAAGTTCGCTGGCCAACATTAGCTAGCACAAAAGAAGCATATCGGTGTGCGAATCTAATTTGCGCCTGGGGGTATACATTGGCTACGTTACACTTCCTTGCGGGCATGTTTACGTGCTCGCTCTTCAGCTGAAGCGGCAGTTTCCGAACCTTCCACCGTCGGCTTTATGCAGCCGAGCCCCTAGCACTTTTATCGACGCTGGGGCGTTAGCATTATGCCAGCTATCAACGAGAGGGTGGAACGAACACCCTCGAGCCCTTTTGTGCTTAAGGGTGTCGTTAAGAGATCGCTCCCTTAGCCTGCTTTATATATATATATAAAGCGAGAGTAATATACATATTTTCATGTGTTTTATATATATATATATATATCTCGCGTTATTCTCTCGCTTTCGTACCGTGCTTGTCAATGAACTAAGGTGTCGACGAAAAAAAAGAATGACAAGCATCATTAAATCCGCGATTTTTATCATACCGTAACAATTATTTTTGCAGGATTCCAATCTCGGTAAGAAAAAATCGTTTGTTGGCTAACAAATATATTTTCGACAAATTTCATGAATTCGCTGACTTCAAGGTTTAAATTTTGGATTCGTCTGCTTAGTATACAGGATTCATCTGCTTAGATGCACAATGTGCTTTATCTCCGCGTAGTTTATTCACTCATTCCCTTGATGTTTACGGCGTGGTCGCGTTAAACCGCGCGATTTTGATATCTCTCGTACTGCGGAAAGAGTCGGGAGAGGGAGGGAGGCGTGAGAGGGAGGCATAAAGGAAACTGGCGCGGTTAATCGCCGTATCATATGACTGAGTAATTGAGTCTGCGAATTGCCGGAGGCAGGTTCCACCGAGCTCCGCTTGGTCTTCATCTCGCAATTAGCGTTAAGTTAATTGTACTTCCTGCGCGAGCTTACCCCACGGTCGCTAGGTAGGGAAGGAAGGAAGGAAGGTCTTGTTTTCCCCGGCATTCGCCGTGCCGGAGAATTACGAGGGTCGCCCAGCGACGATAATTTTCTTGGTGTTTTGGTGGGTGTACCGAGGGCGGTCGTAAAGTCAAGTCGGCAATGCGGATTGCCGTCGACATCGTCGTCGTCATCGTCGTTGTCGTCGTCGTCCTCGTCGTCGTCTTCGTCGTCGTCTTCGTCGTCCTCTTCGTCGTCGTTTTCGTCGTGGTCGTCGTCATCATCGTCGTTGTCGTCGTCGTCGTCGTCGTCGTCGTTGTTGTTGTTGTTGACGATGCCATAGCGAATACATCTGAGGCCCGAGGCGCCCAAGTGTTACGGTAGAGAAGTGCCAAGACACTGGCTGGTGGAATGAAGAGGAGTGCTCGCGCGAGGTAAGGAGGGACTCTTAATGAGGCGTCTTAACGGCGTCCACAGAGTAGGGCGAGACCCTGCTCGCTGCCATCGGCATTAATTTGCTCGCTTTACGCTGCGACGGATGTCATTCAGTCCCGTTCTCAACTTCACGTTGATTATCGCAGTCGCGTTTACGTTTCGAGATGCCCGTTGTATACATGCGGTGAAGGATCGCTTATACGATTTGATTGTAAATAAAATTGATGAAAATTTAATTTCGACCTGCGCTTACATTCGGCACTTATTCGAGGATAATGCGTTTAATCGCGGGGGTCGGAAATCGACTACCAATGGGGCTAATCGCAAAGTCAAAGACATGAATCGTTTGGTTCAATGAACGAAGATACGCCTCGGTCTGAAATTCGCTTCGTATCAATAATAACAAGCTGTTAGAGAGGGTACTGTACACACAACGAGACTCGTACTTGAAAGGGTGGAGAGTAGGAGGTCGGTCGGCCTCGGCGGCTAGTCCGTTAATGTTTAGCGCAATCAGCGATAATGGCGGTCTATGGCGCGTTTAATCAAGGCAGTAGCCCGTTGTGGCTTGCGGTTCGAAAGCGGAGTGCCCCTCGGCAGGGTGCAAAGGAAAGGGTCAGCGGCGTCGGAGGGTAACAGGGGAAGAGAGAGAGGGAGAGAGTAGTATACTGGCAGTAGAGCAGAGAGGATAGGACATATCAGGTGGGCTTAGTGGTCTCTGCCGGCCCCACCATCGCTTCGACCAGAGAGTGACCACCGTATATATACGTGCACAGAGCCACACGAATACGTTGCTGCGGTTGGGATTATCATGCGCTTCGTTCTCGCCTCTATCTCTCTTTCTTTCTCTCTGATTCTATTCTATTTCTCTCTCGCGGCTTTTGTTCGCGACGCAAGATCCGGCGGGTAAACGCCGCGTCGAGACCAATCCCCGCGCAATGACATTCGCGTGAAAGGTCAATCCACCGAAGCTTAAGTATTCAGGATTGCTACAAAACTGGAAATCAGGAAAAAGTCAGGGAATTTTGCAGAATTTTCTAGAGAGTTAAAATTTTTGGCTTTAAAGAAATTTAATATGCATACGTTACACCTACGCAGTTTTGAATACTACCAATTTAACAATTTAATAAATGCAAGCAGTGTCAGCAACATTAATAGTAATTTACATTATGTTAAATTAATTTCATAACAAAATATTTAACGAGATTTTCAAATTAGGAGGAGAATACAAAAAATTTTAAAATATATTATTAAAAGCATCAGGAAAAATAATAAAATTTTGTCTGAAAATCAGGGAGAAGTTGTGGAATTTTAGGACGAGGAATTTGTGACAACTTTGATATTAAACATCGCATCGCCTACGCGAGTTCTTTCGAGATAGCTCTTCCTGCAGTCATCTGAGAGTAGTGACTCTCAGCATCCTTTTAGTAGCTCGGTCGTTCATAGTTGAGTCAAAGTTCGCTACTGTTATTAGCTGTTTACCAATGTATCGTAGCTCTTGTACGCGCGCGTTCGCATCGAGAAATGGGTGTTCTGCACGTTTAATATTCTGAGTGCCGCTAATTTGTCGACCCACTGACACTCGCTGATCGATCGCTCTGCCAAGCCATTCGGCCACTGCGAGCATCGTGTCGTGCGAAAAGAGGGTGAGAGCTGAAAAGTCGGATAATTAGATACGCGAGAAGTATAATAGAGAAGCGTCTCCCCAACTTGCTCGTGCAAACCCGCGCCATAAGTTTCCGCATTCTCTGTAAATATTCGTTTTTACGTCATGTGGGAAAAGGAAAGAGCGGCGGTGGTGGTGTAAGTGGTCGGTAAACCACTCTCGTGCGGTTACTTCGTTATTCTGTGAATCGTTGAAGGATATCGAGAATCCCTGTGCATCCTTTTCCACATCTCTCGAACGTGTCTGAATGAAAATGACTCCGGCCACCCGGTAGATCCTTGGTATCGCGCGAGATCGGGACACTCTTCAAGAGCAGCAGGGAGCAAGTGGGGAGGGAAACGGGAAGGATGGATGGAAGCTCGAGTGCTGAGACAGCACTCCGACGTTCAAACATCCAAACATCTCGATCTTTCGGGGTCGGGCCGTCTGTGTCGGGTCTCCGCCTTACCGAGCTGCTGCTGCTGCTGCTGCTGCTGCTGCTTCTACTGCGACTCGAGTACCACTTATCCTTCTCTCCAGTGAGTCTCCCCGTCCCTTTCATCGCTCTACCTCTCGTCAGAGATCTCTAGCTAGAACCCAAGGTCCTTTTCGTTCTCATCCCCTTTCTCTCTCTGTTTCTCTTACTCTACCTCTCTGATATCCCGACGTTTCTAGCGCGACGATGTAGCTGGTGACGGCAATACCGACTGCTAGTGGCAACAACGACTTCTCTCTCTCTCTCTCTCTCTCTCTCTCTCTTGGGTTATACACACACGCAAACACATATTCTGTAGCACGCTTCGTGTTCACGTTTCACGTACGTTTCGTACACACAAGCTGTGGATGTTCTCCGAATTGCGGCTACTCCAAGTCACCCCTCGCCGCCCTCGTTGCGCGACCACGACGAACCCCGAATTGATTGTAGCCTGTTTACCGTCGAACGTTCGCGCACAATGTTCTACCTCTCGGTCCTTCGTCGTCTCGTCGATTGCCCTCTGTTTTCGGAGATTGGCCCGAGCTATGTTCGCAGAACCGTCTACATTCTCGAATTCCGTGCACGGCAATCCGATCGTAAAGTGAAATCGTATTTTATGATCTCTGACCGAAGTTAAATAAATCCAGTTGTATTAAATAAAAAACTCTTATTGTGAGAAAAATTGAATTTCGTTGAATTGTACTAGATTTATCATCGCGTGGACAATTGTTGTTACAGTATGTTGAAGTACGATCGAAGCCGGCAACCGCATCATCGCGACAGGCAATTGTACCCTTCAACTAGCGGTACAACAACCGCCAACACATTGTACAGCCAGCGTATCATCGTCATTCGTAACCCGTTCGTTCCGATAACCCGTTTAACGGCGATTCGAGTTATTCGAATTGGCGAGTTGGCCATTTTACGCGATGCCGTGATTTTCTCCCTCTCTCTCTCTCTCACTATATTTTTTTTAAATTCACGAACGAGATCATGCGTGCCGCATCGCGTTGCAGAGCGGTGTGTGCAACGACGTCGAGAGACGTGCGAAGCGTATAAAATTTCATCGCGGTCTCTCGGGTGCGTCCACCGCGGAAAATTAACCGAATGAAAATGGCGATGTCCAATATTTATACAAGCAATTTCAGGCGTTGCTAGTCCGCGTGGTCGTTCCGCGACGCGTTCGTTCCGTGCTCGCTCACGCATTGCTCACGCGACCTCGGATAAATACTGCGTGCGCGTGTTCGTCACGCGTGTCACGAGGAAATCGCCGCTGGAACGATGTCGCGAGCGTTTTTTCCCTCGTCTCTTTCGTTTTCACCTCGCAATCCGCGCGCATTTTAATCGACTTCGCGATTCGGAACGCCGTTATTTTCGATCGACGCGCTCGCGCGGATATCGCAATCGGTATGACGATATTAATGGATAAACGACGAGGCGGGAGGTCCTCGTTTTGTGCCGCATCAAATCTCCGCTGTTACAGCGTTTGACCTATTTGTCAGTTAGCTTCGTGCACCACGTCGACAATACGAACGCGAGCGATAGACGGAACAAAAGACAGGGCGCATTATCGATTCTTTTCACGTCGTCGCGCGACGAACGCGACGGAAGGAGATCCCTGCTGCTGCTGCTGCTGGGATACGCGTTGTCTGGCTTCGTGACGCGATGAAAACTACCTGACGCGACTCGATTGGATGCGACGTGACGTTACGCGAGACGGAAAATTGATTTAATCTAACTTTCAGTGTAACAGGACGCAAACGATTCGAAACAACAGCGGACACAATGAGTTTTCGATTCTTCGTATACTTTAACGGACGTTTTATCCATGTCCCACTCCTCCCTCTTCTACCTCTAATCCACCCACTGGTGCTCGCGCACACACGGTGGTCCGGCGTATGTACACAGATGCGCGCGCGTACACATGGCCACATCCGGTATTCTCCGCAAGCCGCGGGGTATTGCAATCACGCGGACGTTAGCCGGGCTTTACAGGCCGAGCGAGCGAGAACCGCCGCCGGTGTGCAGGGGCTTACCAGAAACCAGGGAGTTAGCCGAACACGCCAGTTTATTTGCTCGCGCAGCATAATACCACCAAAGTCCGACGAGCAGCCGTTGGTTTACTCGTTAGCGCAAGTAACGGCTTCCGGTTAGTCGGCAGAGGTTGGCAGCGAGCATGGCTTTGTTGCCACAAACTCTGTATTTCTCTCTCTCTCTCTCTCTCTCCCCCCCCTCCTTCTCCCCCCTCTCTTTCTCTTCTCTCTTCTCTGTTTCTCTCTTACATTACTGGATGCTGACTCTTCGATTAAACATTTTCCAGCGTAACGCAGAGGATAAAGTTCGTCGCCGGATAGAGAGATGCGCGATAAGAGATAAGATCGTGCTTCGATATTTGCTGCATAGTATAGAACGCAGTCGGATTTGCAGAGGCCCACCTCTTCTCGAGATAGCTTCGAGTATCGGATTATCGGTAGTATCGGGCCAGGCCGGGCTAGGCCGAGGCGGTGAAAGAGCATTCGGTTCACGTCACCGTTTTACAGGCGAGGAATTTTATCGACGGCACTCGGGCGCTTTGCATTTTCATGCCGTGAATGTTGCTGCCTGCTTTTAGACATACCCTATAGTGGGTTGTTTATATGTATGGGAGAGCGTCTCGGAGAGTGCCTGATTCCTTTTGAGATACATCGTGTGTTCGTAACCGCGTGTCCGGGTATGTGCAAGCGCGCGACACAACGGCGATGTCGCATGTGTGTGAATGTATGTGTCTCTCTCTGTGTGTGTGTGTGTGTGTGTGTGTGTGTGTGTGTGTGTACGTATGTAGGAGAGGCATGGCACTTTGCGAGAGCTTCTTGCGGTTTTCGCGATATTACTGAACCGGAGCATCTGCGTCTTCCGTTTCAGCGCACGTCGCGACTCCTCGTAATGTCATAGAGAATGCGGATATGAAAAAGAAAAGAAGAGGAATATCGAAGGTTTTGAGAATTGCACACCACTCGTACGTGGTTATGCATGTAACCATAGATTTTTAGTAGTCTTCACAGAAATCTTATTGTACCATCCTTGATATTCCGATAGCGAACAACAACGTCCGCTGCAAGTGCTATTTTAAGGAAAATGCCATTCGCGCTGTGAAAGACTCCGCTCGGAGTAGAGCAATCTTCGTTGGTCCAATTTGGCACGAGAGAGAAAAATTCATTCTCAGGGCGAGATTTTCATCTCTCCCCCGTGTGAAATCCAGGCCAACGAGGACACCGCGCGGCCAAAACTCGGTTTCTCGTTTCTCTACTTCTGCTCTTTCTCTCTCTCGTTCACTCTTGCTCTCTTTCTCTTCTGGAGCGAGAGAGCAGTAGCAGAGCATCCGAGCCATTCATTATTTTCTTGGTTACCTCTCACCCGGGGAAAACTTCTTGGCAACGCAATTACGTTTGCGACGACTCCACCCCCGTCGTCGTCTCTTCCTCCCTGGAGTCGCCACCATTTCTCGCCCACAATGTCCTCTCCCGTTCTACCACTTGCTTGAAATCTTCTGGTTCTAGTACCGCCACAAACTGCCGTATAGTACGCCAAGTAGATGGGACTTTACCGCACGTTACGAAACACACTTCGCGTGTTATCTTTGCGAACAATACAAATATGTTCGAGTTTCGTTGTGATAATGAGTCGTGTCATGTTCAGAGGTCAATCATTAAACACGTTAAACGCTTCCAGTTATTTCTTCAAATAAGAAAAAATGGAGAGAGTTAAGTTTTATGAAAAATCATAAATTTATTATTGAAAAAAATCTAATCAATTTACATGTAAAATTACATCTACATATTGAATATTATTTTTATGGAATTCTTGTTTATTCATAATCTCTTTTGGATACGTACGTATATATAACGTATGTATGCACAAAACGTGTACTTTTAAAATTCCAATGTTCCATAAAATTGCACATTCTGTATACCGCATATTGCGCGCCTTTTGCATACTGCGTAAACCTTCTTGCTCTCATACACGATGTCTCGCCGATATAGCTCGACTCATTTTCGCGTACATTATAATTAGCGGCTTAATAACCAGCACTCAGAGGGCGACGAGTAATTAAAACAGGTCCTCCTCTTTGCGTTCTCTCTTTCATCTTCGTTCTATGTACACGTACATACACACACTTACACATTCTTTCTTTCTCTTTTTCTCTTCTCTCTCTCTCTCTCTCTTTCTCTTTCTTCCTACTTCTCTTTTCCCGCTCGTTCGCCGAGATGTAACTCGAGGGAAACTTGCCAAGAATTTCAGTCTGGCGATATTTCAATTAGCATCCGAGACTCGTTTAAGCAGCGGCAAAAACGCGTTGACGGAAGTTCGCGTTTATATCAACCGCGAGTTCGCCGAGCTTATATTTTCGGGGCATTTACGAATTACCGAGGATGCGGTACGATAGGGGGAGAGAATGAGAGGCATGTAGAAGCCAGCGGTTTACTTCCTGTTTCACGACGAATCGTCGGCTTCCGCTTCCGCGTCTTTCGAGCGTGCGAATTCTACGCGTCGGCAGGGAAACGAGCGGCGGAGCTACCGCTTTGTTGAGGTAATTAAGTGATTTCATTTTCTCGACGAAAGCATCGAAAATGGTCCGCGCTCCGCTCCGTTCCGTGCGCTGCCTGTTGATTCCACGATAATTAAATGGAGTTTCGCGCTGTGTGATATTGTGCTGTGTGAATAATTATGCCGAATTATCCGGTCTGTCGCGTAGATTTGTACGCGATTACCTAATAATAGGCTAGTATTCTTCTATATTTAGAAAAAAATTGGTAGATTAAGAAAATGATATCAGGATTGAGTCAAGGAAGTTACGTCACACATATCGAGATAAGTTACATATCAAAAGTTGGATTTAGGAGCGGTGACATATTCACTAACGAAAGAAATTTCTCAAAGTGATAAAAAGCAACGTACCCTCGATGTTAAGTACGTTGAAGTAAGTCAGCCTAGAGTGAAATAATATGGTGCGTGTAAATGCCTGCGCCACTGTGGCAATCTTGCCTGGATTTAATTTAATTCCCGGCAGTCTCTTCTAGCTGGAGGGCGTCGTAAACACCCTCGGTCGGTTATGCCGCACCTGCATCTTCACTCGTTTCCTTCGCGAGGGCGCGTTAAGCTAGCCCTTACCTTTCTTAACGATCCGGAACAAGCCGCCTGAGGGCCCCGGGTGTCAGATCGAACACCCTTCTGCTGTAATACGTGTCTTGTCGAGGGGAAAATATTGAGTGCTTAACGAAATATTCCTTTTTATCGTTTCTGATTTTTTTCCTTCTAGTTTCTCTTAATAGCTTGCTAATTGAGCAAGGGAAAACAATAAACAATGCGATATAAACGAAGAAAATTCGTAAACTCAAACAATTTCTGTACACTAATTTGTAATGATCACTGCGATTTTCGTTCTTTATTTCTGTGCTCTATGTTCGTTTTTTACTTCGTACTTAACACTTTTTGTAATTTCCCTTCATCTTAACAATTCAAAGAGTGACAAATTTTATAAAACAAAACAAAGGAAATGAAAGTCAGTCATGTTGCTCATAAATTATAAGATTGCTCGTAAAATTTTTTTGACTTAGTGATAAATAGATAATTATTTAATTGATTTTAAATTGGTAATGTCGAAGTCGCTGAGTTCGAGTAACAGTGAAGAGATTAGGTTTAGAAAAATCGAAATCTTGTGTTTTCATTCATTATGTTTAACTGTTCGTGTTTATTTCGTTTTTTTGCACGCTTATTTAAGTAGTAATTAATTATAAAAAACCTTCATAGTCTTTAGGAATAAATCTCATTCTTTGCTTCGCGTGTGTTGCTTCTACGCTTGCGAACATATAAGTATGATAATTTAATAATTTTTCCAAGATATTTTTTAATAGGTTTATTATTAAACTTTTTCCAGACGGAAATAGCGAAAAGGCTGAACGCAATTGTTGTGCAGATCCTGCCTTTTCTCTCTCAGGAGCATCAGCAGCAAGTCGCTTCAGCACTCGACAGAGCCAAACAAGTGACCATGACCGAGCTGAACACTATCATCGGGGTGAGTGCACGTCGATAGCTTGTTACAAAGATGGATCTTTCGTCGCCACCGCCACCGCGAGCGAATCCGTCGTTGAATCACGCTCGCGACACGATCGAATACATAGCCATAGCGAATCGATTCACATGCGTCTCAGCGTGAAAAGCATTCGCGATGGGTGGAGAACCCCTGCGGGCACGCTACGCTGGAAGCCGATGCACGTCCGAGGAATCCAAAAGCGGACGGGACGGATACGATCCTGGCGAATCCCGAATCCTCCTCAATATTGCTCGAGCACTCAATTTCCTCCCTATTAAGCCACCGGCTTCTCCAACCCTCGTTTCGTTCTCTTCCTCCGCTGCTCTGTTCCGACCCCGTCATCGCCCGCCTCAATCCCTCGCACCCTTATTCCTCGCCGCATTCGCTCTCACTACCTATATAGCCGCCTCTTTCTCGCTTTCTCTCTCTCCCGCTCACTGAATCTTATCCGGAGTCTTCCCGCCCGGTTACCCAAGCCGTCGGGGGTAGGTTATAGTGTTACGGTTCACGAGCGCCGACTAATCAGCATTCCAGCTACCCCTCCGTCTCCGAGCCTTCCTTCCCGCACAACCCATGGAGAAACTTCCACAGATCTGCGACGTTGTCGGGGTACGTGCGGCAAATCCTTAGCAGGATTCCGGAATGCCGCCCGTCTTAGTTTACTCTCTTCTCTTAAATCCCACCAGCTATGCCGGATGGATCGAATTGAACAAGCCACGACGGATTCGCTGGTCGATTTCGCCTTGGATAGATAAGACCAGGAAACATAATCGTTTCGCGGATTATATCGCATCGTGATATAGATATTGCGGTAGATTAGCTTTTCTCGGAAGGTACTTCTCTTCCCTCCCCCCCTTCTCTCTCTCTCTCTCTCTCTCTCTTGTATAATAGCTATTAGAAACCATTGCTGTAAACTTCCTTATATACAGACGGGATATCGCAGTTGTGAAGCTTCGATGTTGCGAATGATATTGGCTTACGCGTCTTCGCGATAGGCACACTTATACCTGCATCGATCGCAATCCTTGTGGCGACTGCTTACTTGGACCAAAGACGCTTACCGAGTGTGTCAACGATACGTAACATAAGAAGGTTAAGACGATCCCCTTTAGATCTCTCGGCCGTATAACTTGTCGTGTTTGGTCGAGTCAGCAAGTGGCGACGGTAACGAAAACTGCTGAGGATGAACACTTGGTAACGGATGCAGGTGCCGCGAGATGGTTCGCACGATGATTAAGACGCAGTAACTTTGTATCCGGAAATAAAAAAAAAACAGACACTTTAAATCGGCGAAGTATAATTTCTCGTGACATTAAAAAAAATGTATCATGTTTATTTATATCAAGTTTGGAAAACAAAAATATATTATATCATATTTTTATATATTTTTTTAAATTTCGTAAAACTTTCATCACGTTTGATGTATCTTTTCGTCTATTTCCTTCTCGTTAGCAAGGACTTGAAACTGAAATTCACACCTTTAAACACCCTTCGTGTAATTCGTTCGCGCCACGACGTCAAAGCGTTCCTCCCGTTATTGCGGTATTACGAGGAATCTGAGCACGTGGATGAGAGTGGTTTCCTGGTAAGAGGGTAACACTCTGAGTAGATGTCGGATCCGTAAGGATAGCAGGCTCCCCGGGTCAGGAATATTATCGCTATCAAGACTGGAAACTCGGAACGTTTCCTATAGGGGCTTCAGACTTCCCCGATTCACCGACGACATTTCGCAGAAATACGACTTCGTGGACCGTAAAGCCGTTTTCCGTCTTTCATCTTTCTTCTTTCTCTCATCTCTTGCTCTTTCTATTTCTGCCTCACTTTCTCTTTCTCCTCCAATCTCCATTCCTCTACACAGACGTACGCAGCGTGGTGCAGCATCGGCACGCTTATACACATTCCTCTGTTTGTATGTTTGTGGGTGGTTCTGTTCAGACAGTCGACGCTCGACGCGAGGTTATTATATCGTTAAGCCATTTAATTATCTCGGCAAACTACTCCCTGGAATATATATTCGCCCCGGCCTGCCTTAACGAGTGTACATGGTTACAGACGGGTGTGGGTGTACCATACCCTCCTCTAGCACTTGCCGTCTGCGCACTATCCTTTCTCTCTCTCTCTCTCTCTCTCTCTCTCTCTCTCTCTCTCTCTCTCGTGATTACCTACTCCCCACCAGTCTCGCCTCCATGATCTGCGAACCGTTAAAACGGCGTTGAACAGATCCACAATTTGTCTGGCGGCTTGGTCCAACTAACGAGGAAACTACGGACGAGATACGCTTAAGATTTCCGTGAAACTTTTCGCCGACGTTCATTCGTTCGCTCACTCACTCCTTCGCTCGATGGTAGAACGCGCAAGTCTTTCCACTTGTTTCGCAGCCTTTGATTTACCCGGGCGAGGTCGAACGCGGAGGTTACTCAAACTTGCCGGAGTTTACTCGGCAATTTGTATGCTTTGCTAATGGAAAGTTGCCTCCGTTGACTGTAACGAAGTGTATTTTCGCGTAACGGCGGCAGCGGCTGGCGGTGGCTGGCAGTGACGAGGAGAAGAGAGATTCGCTGTGTGTGAGAGAGAGAGAGAGAGAGAGAGACGGGGGAGACGGGGGAGAACGCGCGATCGTGACTGGAATTAAGCGGAGCGATTTTTCCAGCGAATTATCGTTGCGTTGCTTTTTGTTCGCCCCCTCGCTGTTTCCCTGTCTCCTCTCACAGAAACGAAATTGTTTGATCAATTATGATGGATGAGTGGGAGAGAGAAAGAGAGAGGAGAGGTGCACCGTGCCGTGCTTTTAAATCCACGCGCGCTCGCTCGCGATTTTATTTGCTTATGCATTTGTCCGCGTTGGAAACGTGAGTTCACGTTCAGCAAACAGACTCTCCTAACGAAGCTGCGGCAGCGTACACACCACACCACCGTGCTAAACCGATAGCCCGTAAAAATCATTTCCGAACTTCTATTGGACTTGGCTCTCTCTCTCTCTCTCTCTCTCTCTCGGCCGTAGCGACCACGATAATATCGACGCGCTATTAAAGTTTTCCCCATCCCACCCGTCCCGTTCAATTCCAATCTGCCGCGCTCTTAGCGATGATCGCCTCGATTCCCGTACATCGCGTTTTTTCACGTCTTTCGCAGAATAATACCCGCTCGCTTTTATCTGGTAATTACAGCGGAAATACTTGAGAGGCACCGTTACGCGCTCTCGAGCCCGTTAATTGCCTCACCACTTATTTAATCTAATCTACGGAACTTATCGAGATCCGAGCGATATATATACTCGTATTATTCGCGCCGATCCGCACGTATGTACGTACTCGTAAACACGTAATCTTTCCCATGTCGATGCTTTATGAGGCGCTTATCAACGAACAACCGATAGTGGCCGACGGTATTATCCCGATCATGATGGATAAGCCATGTATTGCGTAAACGATGTTATTGACATGTAAACGATATTATTGTAAAATTTTTGTTTCAGCAACAGAGGCCCGATTTACCGAGACTCCTACAACAGATGCATGCTCAGCAACTGCCACCGGGCGCGGCGATGGGACCGCATCCGGGTATACCCGGACTTCCTGGGTTGGGCCCGGGCGCGGGTATACCGGTCCCCACCTCGGCATCCGCGGCGCTTCTCGGTTTAGGCCTTCCTCCGGGAGCGGCTGCCACCCCCGGAGGTACAGCCGCACATCCGCTGTCAATGCTGACCAAACCGGAACTGCATCGTGGTCAACCCGACGATCTCAAACCTAACGGAGGTAAGAAGTTACATGAACTTTCTTTTTTTACTCTCTAAATTCTTTGGAGTGGAGTCTCAATCTAAACAGTGAAAATTGAGTCTTGAAACAGAGTGGCTCAGTTTCCAATCTTTAAGAGTCTGTCACTCTTCAGAGTAAGATTCACTCTAAAAGTTTTAGAGAGTATATTTTAGGCCATTCAATATTTGGAACTTTAAAATCGTTTTAAGCATTAAATTTATGATTTTTTAAATTGACGTGTGTATTTAAATAAAGTTTCCAAAGAAAAGAATTTATAATCACAGAAATCGAAATATTGAAAATTTCTTATAGCTGGTAAATTTTGCACTAAAATTATAAAGTGTCATCTTTGGATGAATTTTTTCTTTCGCCAGTCGCTTGACACGTGTAAATTTGCGTCTCTCTTGACGAGCGTGTAAGATCAGTCACGTCGATAGAAAAGATTCAATTCGTGGAAGTCTGTCGATGCCAATGTCTCGTCTGTTTGGCGCAGTCAGCGACTCGTGGATATTTTGCGCGCCAAACGATCCGTTTAACCGTCTAGTTCGCAGAAGGTTGCGCATCCAGCCTCATGTTTCGCGTAACTCGGCTACCTGCTGTTCAATCGCCTATCTTTGCCTCTGCGAGAATAGACCGGTAACCGATCCTCATGAGACGATATATGTTGTTGATTTACCGTGCTCGACGTGACTCGTAATCTCATCGATGATTCAGCGATATACGCAGTGACGATGAACATAAACACGATTAATCCGTCGAGAGCCCGTCAGTGTAATAGATGAAAACTGCTCGTGAGAGCAGTTTCAAGAAGAGAAAGAGATCACTTGAAGAGTGTACGATGAGACACCGCTCCAAAGTCGCTGAAATTAAGCGGAACCTTTTCGTGCTATTTTAAGTGCAGTCTGGAACGAACGAGTCGATGATGCAAACGACCGTGCTTAAACCCGAGAGAAGCTCCTGAAACTCTCGATCTTGACCTCGAGAATCCTCTCTGGTTTTAGTCCCCTCTTTCTCTTTCTCTCTCTCTCTCTCTCTCTCTCTCGTATCTTCTTCGCCTCCCCTACATCTGTCTTTCTTGTTGGCACGTCACGCGACTGCAAGATCTTGGTTCGTGCTCTTGGGGGCCTCACGTACCGCTGACGAAGACGCGTTGGTACTCCTTCAAACTCCTCTCTTCCGTCTTTCGTTTCTCTCCTCTCTTGCCCTTATTCTCGCGCGCTTCCTAGCTTTCCTTCGATCTCTCGCTCGACGTGTCTCGTTCTAGCCACAACCATCTCTCGAGAGAGCACTCAGAATTTCCTCTCGACACGAGTGTACTTCCACAACCCTTCCCCTCCCCCTTTCCGCGTCTGACGCCCTTACTCGCTGTCTCTATTCCCTGATGGCCTCCACTCTGACCCTGTCTACCTTTCCCTCGACTTGCACTCAACTATGTTACTCAGGCCGGGTATATAGCCTCCGGCTGGTTTGCTTTGCGCGTTGTTTTGCGTCTTCTAACCAATGGGCCCATAATGGGATATCCGTCGATCTTGGAGCAATCACTTCTACAGAAATGCCTCCGGCTATCTTAGAAATTTCACTAATACTGTGAATTGCTAAATTGTCCCTATTTGATGACGTGAATAAGATAAACGTCTCAATGACTAGACATGTTTTAACATTTACACAAAATTGATCATTATTAATTTTTTCAAATGCTTTTTTTATTATAATATTACAATTTAATTATATTTAAAGATTACAATTAAATTATAATAATATATTCAAAAAGATATTTGAGATTAATAATAATATAAACAAATATATATAAAGATTTGTGTAAATGTCTGAACCTGAGTACATGTCCGGTCACTGGGACGTTTACCTTATCCGGTAACGTGGGACATTACATATTATTTCGCATGTACATATTTTCTAACTACGTTCCATATAACACTCTTTGTCCTCTTTCTTTCTTTCGCTGAAGCGTGAACACACGTTCGCTTTACTCGCAGCAAAGAAGGCGTGAAAAAGCGCAGTCAAAAAGAACAGATCTACTGCAGTCTACATTGTCAACGATCGCAGACACTCTTTTGAAAAGAGATTCCGCTGCGAACCGAGAGACGTATAACGGCCCAGTATTTCTGTCGTGACAACTGAAACTTCTTCCCTTCTTTCCGGAACATTGCCCGGAGCGAATTGTTTCTACCAGCGCGCGGCAGTCTCGTTCTCGTTTTGTTCTTCCCTTCGGCGGTTTTTCGCGTTTCCCTCTAAAACGACTATATCCTCGGACATATCCACCGCAATATCTGCTACCGGCTGTCTGACGCCACGTGTGACGCCACGATTCCTTTTTATTCACTCCGCAACGAACTGCAGTTCTTTATGCTCGATTAGAAACTAATGTCGGCTGTGTTGGCGTTGATAATAGCGGCATTGATCCTCGCTCGATTTACTCCAAGTTTATCTCCGCATCGCTCCTTTACTAAAAATGGTATGATTTTAATACGAAGCGGATTTTCGTTGAATAACTCGAATACTCGATAACGAGCCACTCTTTATCTGATAATTTTCTGGGTAATGAGCGAGCTTGTCCTCGGTACTTTTAGTGAATTTATCCTAAGATGGGAGAGGAGATGCGAGCACGCAGGTCCTTAAAACGTCTCTCGGAAACACTCGACGACCTCTTCGCGCTTTAGTAGAAAATTATGCGCGCTCTTCC
>NW_017255975.1:3002246-3061574 GCF_001594055.1 Mycetomoellerius zeteki
GCTCTTCCGCGTCCGTTTACGAGCGCGAGAGTAGTCGAATGAGGGAGGAGAAAAGAGTTTTCTGGCCGGATAGGAGGAAGGATAAAAGGGGGATGACGGGCATTAGCGAGCTCTATACTGGCGGAGAAAGAAGATACCTCTTGCTCCTTCTATCTTCTGAAACTGCTCCGCTTTGCACGCGTCTGCTCGATAACGATGTGAACGTGTATCCAGGATTTTAACCCCTGAAACGACCTGACTCTCGGCCTTCTCTTCACATTTTACGTCGACTACCTGTACTAGGTGGTAGCTCGGAAAAATACGCGAGAAAGGTCTTTCGACCCAATAAGGTTTTCCCCGACCATCATTCCCGTTATTATTTGACGGACTACAGAGACTATAATAATAAAATCACTCCTTCGCCTCGATGTAGATGGTCGATGATACTCGAGAACATTCAAATGGAAGCTCCAAATGGGAACTTAGAAATTAAGGCTTCATTGAGCGACGAAAATACGCGTTTTATCGTTACAACTTTATTATTGGGGGAAATGTCTCGTTATCGTTTGTATATCGAAGCTCTGTCTCTCGCGGCGTCAATAAAAATATTTTATTTCCGTGGTGGTTAATGTCGCGAGAGAGAAAAGAGGCAATTTATTGTGGTCCCGGTGCACCAAGAACATAAACGGTTCGTGTAATTCTTACTTCGTAGTAGGACGGGTAACGGTAGGAAAAAGATATCGTTAAGATATTTCCTACGAGACCAAAGTGTACCAACTGGCGTGGGGTACGGGGAAGAGGAGGAGGAGAAGAAGAAGGAGGAGGAGGAGGCTGGGGAAATCGAGCGAGGGCAAACTATGAACTCGGCTTCTCGAGGACAAAGCTTTTCCGTCTGGATTTTCTCCTCTCCCTGTTCCAGCCGCGGCTTTTCTTTTTCTCGATCTCTCTCACTCCCCGCGCTTGCCGTCTCGGAAATCCTTGAGAAGTCTAGCTAGTCTCGCGCGTCTCCTCCTTCTTTCTCCTTTATCAGCTTCTTCCCGCGGAAAAGATTCCGTCGACATACCGCCGACTTCTATTCCCTTCGACTCTGTAATAATAATAAAAAAAGCATTCATGGCGTTCGTTCTGTCGGTGGGTAGATCTGTCGAGAGTGATTTCTGAAACATAGATTTATCTCGACGAGAACAATCGCTGTCATCTTAAAATAACATCTTAATAATATCACGATTTTCACGCGTAATTCACACGAAATTTTTACTCTTTGTTACAGGTCTCAATCCGGCTGAGGAGAGGCATGTGAGTATCACATCGAATATCTAGTAATTTCTCATTATTCGTTGTGAATGAAGAAGATTGGCACATCGCTGGTACTGTCGGGCGTGTAAAATTTCACCTCATAAAGGGGATTAGATCGCCGCTTACGTGCGATGTATTATTGGACGAGCGGAGGTGGAGGACTACGAGAGCGAAAGAGGAAATTAGCGCGATACGCGTGGAGAAAAAGAAAGACAGGAAGAGAGAAACAGAGTGACGCGGAGCGGATGGGAGGTGGAGATGGTGACGAAGGAGGAGGAAGCGTGGAATGGACGTAAAAGCCTGAACACCGGAACACAGGGCCGTAAAAAGCTCGTCGTCAAAAGCACTCCCTTCCGCTTTCATCGACCACTCGGTATTCGCTCTCTTTCATTCTCTTTCCCACACTCACTCTCACCCTCTCTATTTCTCCGCGTTTCTCTTCTTCTTCGATAACATAAAGCGTCCGCTGGTTGCGGCGCGCGCGTTTATTAAAAGCGCTCCGGAGAGGAAAAAAGCCTCGAGAGCGCTCGAGGGCACCACCGTTCGCGCTCTCCGCCTCTCAGGTCTCTCGAGTGTCCTGCGAGATCGGTCCTACCGATCGATCGATCGTTCGGTAAAAGGCTCGCGCGAGAAAGGAGAATCGATCAGCCGCGGTCGGAACTCCCACCCGCCTCTTCCATTTTTCTTTTTTTTTCCATTCCAGGATGAATATCGATGTGCGCAGTTAGCTCGGGCGTCGATTAAACGGTCCCGCGCGTCGTAACAGCGTTCCCGCATTAACCGATGCGATGCGGCGAAACGAATAGGCGATTAAGGTTTCACACTCGTTGAAAAATTCGCGAACTACTTGGTGAATCGAGAAAAATATAGTTTGATATTTGATTTCGCGAATATTTTCGCGCCTGGGCGAGCGATGATTTTTTGGTTATTAATCCTCTTTCGGTCGCGGTGAAATTTACTGCGAGAGAGAAAGATGGGGGAAGAGAGAGAAAGAGAGAGAGAGAGAGAGAGAGAGAGAGAGAGAGAAACAGGGACAGAGATGGAGGGAAAGAACGATGGCGCCCGCGGCACGCTGCCAGCCCGATAATTAGTGCCCGTTTAATATGCACAATTATTACGGATTGATAATCGGGGCTGCGCGTCCATTACATCGGTATGGAGATAGATGGTAATAGGTTGCTATCGATATTAGCTCTCCTCTTTCACCCTCTACGTACTCCTCCCTCTCATCCGCATCGCTTCCTCCCCTCTGGCTCTTCTCTGTGAATTCTCTTCCGTTTATCTCCCCCGTTCACCGCTCCAACCAAGTACCTTCCACAGTTTCAAACTGCGACTCTGAGGCCTGTGAAATTGAAATATGAATGCTAATGGGGTTACTCACCCCGTATAATATTACTGATTGCTGTAAAGGTTCGAGTCTTGTTATTCATATTCCTACATATTTTTTCTTCACCTTCTGTATTTTCCTTCATTTCATGAACACCTTAGCAGATTGTGCCACGCTACGCATTACTTTCTCCTCTTACTTAATGTATTAATAATAATGGCAATGAATTTTAAAAAGCTATAATTACGTGTATTTTTATTTCGAAATTTCATATCTTCCTTATTTTATCAAGACGTTTCACTGCATGTATACCGTATTGATCGAGGGTCCGATCTTGGCGCGAAGGCGTCTATCGTCTTCTTTTTAACGGAAGGGAGTTCCGAGCCATCGAACAAATTGACGCCGTACTTACCGAGTTCCGAGGAGCGAAGAATTACGTTCCCATCGATCCGCTTTCTCGCGTCACTTTGAATTTATACGTCCTCTCCACAGCGCAGTACGGGGCAGGCTGTACGATAAAACTTCTATTCCGCTCGGCAGGTCGTTACCCAACTACATTTTCATGTTCCTTCTTGCACCTCCATCCACCCTTCTTCCGTGCAATCCGATCTCGTGATTGGATCGACGAGAGGAAGAACGGTGCTTGCGGAAAAGAGGCAAACTACAGCGGAGAGCTAGATGGAAAGGAGAAAAAAAAAAGTCTCGAGAAAGAGCGAATATATACGTATGTACAGAGGAAGAGACGAGAGGTGGAAAGGAAAGAAAGTTGGCATCTCAAATCGAAAACCGACGACAGCCGGAGAGAATACGAGTCGTTATTATTCGCGCACCAGTAAAGTCCTCTCCTTTCATTCCTGAGAGCTTTACCTTTCGCATCCCTCTTCTTATCTCTTTCTCGCGTGTGCGTTGCCTCTTTACTTTCAGGATTTTTCACGACCCGGGAAATATTTCCTCTGTACGTTGCGGAACACCTCGGAGCTTTTCGAGGATGCGGGAAAGAAGCCAGCGGTGCCTATAGCTGGGATGTTGTCGTCGCTCGTTGCGCGAATTCAAAAAAAAGGAAATACGGGAAAAGATCTAGCTACTCTCTTCGTGCGAGCTGCAACTCCCTTCTCAACCAAAAAGCGTCGACTCGTAACAAATCCATAAAACACCATGAAGCACGGCTGCCCCCTGTGGCGTAAAAAGGCAGGAGAAATATGGGGGATGGAAGCGAGGGCAACGGACGATCGCGGAATATTTATTTATTGCTATTGCTTCGCACAGACGGGTGAAAAAGGCGGGGATTCCCAGCTATTACCTGGCCCCCTCGTGAACATGCAAGCGAGAGTTAAATTGAATTGCGCGATGCTTATGCCTCGTTTCGGATAGCTCGCGGTAAATTGTCGTGAAAACTGGTGGTCTCGATGGTGACGAGGAGGATACTCGTGGAGACCGTTAATGTTGATTCATCTCGCTGTAATGTGAACGCATTTTCACGAAAATTGCCTGCGACTGTAAAGCCAGATATATATTATTATGTCCGCAGTTCTTTTTCGCGCGCACGCTCTTTCTCCGCTTTCGTTCATGTTTACAGATAAATGAATATCTCTAGTTTCAACACGAAATATTTGATAAACAATCGCTGGAATAGCAACGAGAATATTTCATGATAATTCAACGATATTATTCCTTTCATTGGATGTTATCACTTTGCAGCTTAATGTTGATCTTGTACAATAATCTCTTTATAGAGTGAAACATTAACGCGAATATGCAACAATATATACGACATTATTCGTCACTTATTTCAGAACAATGACGCTGATATGATTTACCGAACGTTAATTGTAATCAAATATTCTATTGCGGAAAAAATCACCCCGTATCTCGTAGCCCGGAGGCTGGCATTGCAACCGCATCAGCGATCCTGATATCACGAAAACAGAAACGATTTTAAACGTTTAATCGAAATCGATTCCGTTATTTACTGTGTGTATAAGCCCTCGCGCCATCGCGATGTTGTGGTGGCAGGTACATGTTGGGCTGTTCCGAGAGTTGAAAATCGGCTCCGAATCGAGACGCCGCGATATCGATTGTTCGTCCTCCTCCCCCTCAGCCCCTCGTATGCCTCCTCGCTTTTTCCTTGGTTCAGCCATTTTCCGGCAGTTCGTTCTCCATTGGTCGCGGAGCTCGCGGTCGCGTTACTCTTTTTCCAACTTTTACGCCATCCTCTCACCTCTCCCTCACCGCTCAGCCTCTTCCATCCTATCATCCCCTACCCGCCTTTTTAATCCCATCACAGAGTCGAGCGCGCACCAACGAGGCTGTCGCCGGAGGTCGGTAAATTAAATCTCGAATAAAGTGCAAATAAACGAGCAAGGGGGAGAGAGAGAGAATGAGGACGGGAGAGAGGGGCGTTACCCGGGTGGTGGTCGAAAGTGCGGTACAAAAAAGCGACAGGGTGAGAGCGAAAAAAAAGCTAGTCGAGAGAAAAGAGGAAGGGAAGCGAGAGAGGGGGAAAACACAGAGAAAGGGTGAGTATGGGTGTGAGGCCAAGAGAGAAAGAGAGACAGACAGAGAAAGAGAGAGAGAGAGAGAGAGAGAGAGAGAGATAAAAAAGAGCGAACTGACGCGCGAGAGTGTAATTTATTTTAATTAGAGTGGCTGCATTATGTAAGCGGGTGAAGCGCCGATGAAAGGGTTTGAAAGGGTCGAGAGATCCTGACACCGACCCCCCGACCAACATCCCCTTCCACTAACACCCTGTCTCTGCTGTCTACCCCCGGGAACAGACTAATTCGCTCTCATCCAGGGCTGTGAGGATCGCAGAAGAGAGTTTCGAAAAGTCGCCGTTGAGATTCGCGACCGATGCCGCGACACGGCAATTTCGCATCTAGAATGTTTGCGCTTGAAATGCAGTGCACACTAGAGACGATATATTTTACGTACACAACAGGAAGCTTAAAACAAATTTTCCGTTTAGAATCGTGAAAAATCAGAAGCTTGCGTCAGTTATAATATTTATTTAAATAATATAATATTTATTTATATATATATATAAAGTTTTATTATAAAGTTTTTTATTATATACAAGATCCGGAATTTAATTAGCTATCTAGTTCTTAGATGGGATTTCAACGAGAATGCTGCTCCGATGATCTCGGAGTGTATTCAACCGCATAGGGTGCGCGAGGCGCGAGTTACGCTCTTGAGTTTCTCACCCTCTTTCCTTGGCGGGCAAAGTAGAGAACCAGCCAACCCTCCTGCTTTACCGACGCCTCTGATCTCGTTAGGAACGCATTAATTAATTTACAAGATGGCGGCGGTGGCGACGACGATGGTATAAGAGAGCAAGAGCCTCGTTGTACCGCGGAGGAGTGGAAGAGTGGCGACTGGGGGATGGGGCGAGGGTTACTGCACGGCACGTTTTAATTACTAATTGAAACGTTCTCCTACCACCTTCCACCGTGCCGATCCCGTAATTCCGTTTCCACGTCGCTGTCACTTTCACCCCTACCCTTAACTCTAACGACTCTCCAACCCTCTCTGAACTTGCAATTCTCTCTGTCTTAATATCCGCTCTTCTCTCTCGGGGATACTTAATATTTTTAAATACTTTACATACTTTACTTCCATCCCCGATATTATACTTCTTCTTGGTCTTTCTCCCCCTTCGGGGAGGGTGCTTCTGACACAGGAATTTATGAGACGGTGAATCTGCGGCTTTCGCGAATTAATTAATTAAAAATACAGTGGCGCTTTAACAACATCTCGCTGCGTTCACTTTTCGGCATCATCTTATCATCTTTCTCCTTGCCATTTCTTAAAGATATTCTCTTGTTGCACGCGAAGTCGTGGATCAATAGATCGGAAAAGATTTAATCCGTTATGGAGTGTAACTTTAACAAAGTTGATGAAAGATTTCTTAATTTTTTATAAAGTCTTTTTTATTTCTTATAAAATTGTATAATTTATATACATTGCAAAGTGCTTGTTTCGTTTTATTCACGGAACTATGACGAAACGCCAAGCGCTAAAGTATCGCGTAATAAATACGGGGAGACGTTTAATTACTCTAAGTATCAATTATCTTAACGAGAGGCGCATGCGATGATACGGTGATCGTGCTTACGAAAGCGATGGCAGCAAAAACGCAACACGGCACTTCGTAACGCGTCCTAGTTTTACAGTCGATTGGCAACAAACGTAATCATTAGAAAAAATAAAAAAATATGTGTATATATATATATATAGGTATACAATATAAAGGTTGCGTCTCGCGCGCGCAACGATCGCAATCAGAGCACGACGGATCGGCGGTTTTATAGTCATTGCGCGCCCGTAGTGATCGATGACGATTCTGCGAAACGGAATAAAACGTTTCTCCAATATTTATTACGCCCAGCACGATACGTAGGTGTGCGGTTGGGAGCAATTTTAGCAACAGTGCCTCAACGGCGAATTGCTCCGTCGCGGTTCTTTACGATCGATTCTCTCGCTGCTCGCGGCTTTCGTTCCGCTTCGCGCACGCCGATATTTACGCGCGCCGTTTGTGTCCGCGTTATGAGCCCAACATAAGCTCGCGCAAATTTTCCCAGTCACAATCTTCCGGCGAGAAATTAACGCGAGTTTTTCACGCCGCGTTTTCTTTTTATCCGTGCGCTTTGCGGACGATTTTTTATTCTCGAAATTAAGTATCTTTAATAAAATTCACTGGTGAATCTATGGAGGCCATGATCCTTCCTTAGAACATCCTTTTTTAAAAATATTTATCCAAACTGTTATATGGTTATTAATATTTCTGAAATGCTTAATCATAATTTTAATTTTAAAAATATTTTTAAAAAATATATATATATATATTCATTATAGATTTCATTATATTATTCTTTTTAGTGTTAATTAATAATTTTAAATAAAACGTTTTATGAATTATACATTTTAATAATACTTTTTCAATGTAATGTCAATAATAATTTAAATATTTTATCTATTCATATTTTATTTTGAAAAAAATTTCACTTGCGGCACACCAATGACTCTCCCTTGACAAATTTTTGGATTTGCTAATGGATCGTTAGGCATTCTCACCCTTCTCTCTTTAAATTTATTATAAAATTTATTATGTAAATAAATTCTTCGTGTGTGCCAAATTTTTATTTATACTTCAAAGGGCGGAGGATTAATTTCTTATTGTGTATATCGTTAAAGATGGCGCCAAATACGGCCAAAACGTTCGAGGTTGTAAAAGCAAGTTAAATATGATTTACATTTAAATCGAATCACTTTAGAAAATTTTTTTGCGCACTAAGTACCGCGCCGTACTCTCATTTGCTCAATTTTTTTAAAATTCTTGTTAAATATTTATTTAATGTGTGCTTATGTATTTTTATACTGATACTCCCAATACACTCAAGATGATCGTCCTCGACACGAGAAGGCGTGCTTTTACGACTCGTGGCGCGTTTAACGATCGACTAAGCTTTTTAATAATTCGCCGACCGGTAATTAGAGTTCGTAATTTAATGAGACGGCCGTAAAATGCCGCAGTGTAGACAACCGACGTAAAGATCGACCGTCCCGTAATTACGTCTCCGTTTATATTTCACAATATAATCGGCCGACTGTGCTGCGTAGCGTGCAACGCGTTTTCTACCGCACCGTGAAAAGCTTTTTTCACGACGGTGGGGGGAGAGAAAAAGAAAAACGAGTAGAAGGGAGGAAAGGGAACGAAAAAGCAGAAGCAGAAGCGGAAGAGAAGAGCGGCCGCGAAAGCGTGGATTTGTTATTAAAACGTCCCACTGGAAATAACGGGCGCCGTGCAACGCGCGACGGATGCAGTTTGCAAACGAGGACGCGAGATACGTAGCGAAGGATCATTATTTTATTCCAACATAACGTCCGTTACATAACGTGTCCGATACGCGAACTCGCAGGAAAAATCTGTAAAATTCGCGAGCGTTTGTATATATACGCTCTCAACTGGCTCTCTCGCGCCGTACGTTTCTTGTTAGAAATTCAAGCAAATAAATAGAACGAGAGAAAATACCAGCGTATAATTCGGGCTCTGTATTTCGAAGGGAAAATCTAATATCGCTCCGCGCGTCTACCATTCCGATCGAGTATTCCGCATTCTGGTCGAACTTTCCGATCTAACGGCGTACACGTGGCTGCTTTTTGGCGAGCGTTCAAGGGGACGGTGCGCCGCAGGAGAACGTTTAACCCGCTAACGTAGGAAGCCAATGAGGTTGCGCGTTCTCGTCTTTCCGGTGGAAGATACTGCCGCTATAAATCAGACGGTCGATCGACGACGGGCGGCCAACCGGTCCCGTCTCCTCTCCTTTCTACTCTTCCGTCTCGCCTCCTGCCGGCTGCAGCGTGGCTCGACGACGGCCATTAACTCTCTTTTTTGCGATGTGTAATGACCTTAAAGCGCCCATGGTTTACGAAGCCATTCGTTAAGGGGTCCCTCCGCGCCGCGCGTCGGTAATCGCGCGAGAATGCACCTCCGCGGGCATTGTTGCGTACGATCTTTTTTTTTCCCTCCCCTCCCTTCTCTCGTCTCCTCTCACCGGCTTACCTCGGCGGGCATCTGCTCGTCGTCGCGCCTCCCTTTTCCTCCTCGGCTTTTTCTCGTCTTTCTTATTCCGACGTGCGGAAGGTGAGAGTACGAGAGGAGACGACGGCTCAATGAGAGTGAGTGGGTAGAAGGGCGAGATAATAGGAGAGAAGCTCTGGTATACTGTCGAGCGTGCACGAGCGAAATAAAGCGACGATCGGGATGCACCACGGGCTTTTCAATTACCCGTAGCTCCACCTCTCGCCGCACACTTCTTGCTTCGCCTCTTCTGCTCGTCCTACTCCGTCTGTTTTGCTTCCTTCTACTTCTCTCTGACGGAGCGATAAAAATGTTTCCTCGTTCTTTCCTCCCCCGTGGATAACGCGCAGGCACTTTATGGCAAGCTATTCTGTTTGCCCCTTATTTCTCCGATCTTGCTCTCGCTCGCCCAATAGCCTCTCTATTTCTCTCTCTGTCTTTTACCCTTGCATCACCCTGTTGCCTTTCCTCGCGTTTCAGCCTCGGCGATACTCTCTCTGAGGAAGCTACTGCCTCGTAAAAGACCACTCACGTTTCAGCTATCGCTGCGAAACTCGGTGACTTAGTCGACAACGCCTCCGTGTGAACGGACGTATGGGCATTTTCCTCTTTGAAAAATCGCACCTGCAATAAGAGACCGACGTCAGGTTAGGATAACTGGTCGAGTAGGTATTCACGTGGTGGCGCGACGTGGTGTTGGCGTTTCTCGTCAGATCCACGTTCGTAATTAAAAAACGTAATTATAAGCATGAGCTGAACGAAGCGCAACGCTTAGTTCTTAGCCAAACTTAACTCTTAGTACACACGATTGGGTCATTCGCGTCCTGTACTGCACATTTGTTTTCTTCAAAACACCAGGACTATCAAGTAATTAGTCATAATATTTATGAACTTTTTTTTTAATACGTAACTTTATAAATACTTTCTCAAGATGTTAAAGTATCATACGTAAGAATCACTTATTAATTTTTATATATTTGTTAAAGTGATGAAAATTAACCTGGGACATGAAAGACCTATTGTGTACGGGTAAAAGAACGGGAAAATCATCGTGTGTACTAAGGGTTAAGTTCCGCCGCGAGGGGTCGAGTACGTGTGACGTTTTTCAAAACTGCTGGTTTTCTGAAGTTACGTTTTGTTTAAAAAAACGAGAAATTTGTCTGCCTTCGCAGTTTTTGTCGCGTAAGCTGGGTTAGGACGAAAAACCATCCGCGCCGCGAGTTCGTCGGCGCGATAACGATAACTGTTGCACTATCGATCACACGGAAGGGTGCGCCTATGTACATGCGGAAGAAAGAACGGCGGCGACGAGATGGTGGCGGGGACGATGGGACGCGGTCCACACGTGCGTTGCTGCATAAAATTGCAGAGCCCAGCAGCAGCAGCAACAGCAGCAGCAGCAGCAGCCAGCAGCGCGGCGCCGCCGAGCCGAGATAGCTGCAAACAGACGCGAGTTAATTTAAAAATGCAAATTCCACCACGGTCTCTCTGCCGCTCTGAGGGCGGACACGGCCGGGGAAAAAAGAGAGCGAGACCGAGAGAAGAAGAACGAGAGGGTGGAGAGGAAGGAGAGAGCGGAAAAAGCGCAGCGCGAGAGAACACGGCGAGTAACGCGCTGAGAGAAAGGGAATTTTGCTATTTACGGTTGCGCCATAAATCATAGCGTTGTGAATGTCTGTCTGATTCGCGGCGCTGCGTGCGAGCTTTATTTATACGTCGTCCAATTTGAGCAAGTCCGATTGCGCGAGATAGCACGCTCCTCCGAAAAATTCGACGAGGACAATCCGCGGTAGAAGTGTGGTAAACCGATGCGGTGCGTTTGTATGAATAAATAAAAGGAAATACGCGAGTACACCCGCGCTAGCGCTTTTATGATTAAAATTTGCGCAAGTATAATTTAAATAAAATCCCGTATATCTGGAAAGATATCCGATTTGTCCGTGTATGTGGAAGCGCAATATCGACGATTCTGTTTTCGTCGAGGGATGCAGGTATCGATTTCGATAAAGTCACGTAAAAAAGATCGACCGGACCAAAACACGTGGATATCTGCGTTGCCGCGTCGGTGATAAAAATTCTCGCGCACACACTAATTGCCGGTATGACGAATGCACCGGTTGACCCAGTGACACGTACGCGCTGTTTCGCGAACCGATTACCGCTGGCCGTCCCGCGTCCAAGCGCGATCATAAAAAATTCCATGCATTCGCGAGTAAGCTGCGACGCGCCGTATACCCAGCGAGCCAACGGATGTCCACCCAAAATTACGCTCGCGATCCTACCATGAATCTCTCGGTAGCACGCGGGAACGATTTCGGCTAATTAAATTAATCGTCCGGCGAGTAGAAACGAAAATCACGATCGGGCATCGAATATTCAGGAGCCATTAGTCTCAAACGAGTTCGAAATCGCGGAACAAGTGTCAAGATAGTTTAATGCCGCGAATGTTTATCTATTCGGAAATCGAGTTTGGAGACCTGATCGTGCTGGAGAATTGCACACTCGTTCGAGATCTATGTGATGTCATCACAATGGATGTTTCGAGTGGAAAGGTAAATACCATGAAACCGATAAGTCTAGTTGGAAACAGCTTGTACGGTCGTTCGTACGACGTCAGTCTCAAAGTTGAAATACAGAGAGCATTGTCTTTACATTTCTACCGTGCTTCGACCGTCAGAGTTTTGCCGACACGAGACGCATTAGTCGAACGTCTCTGCGCAAAGCCCCGCAATGTCCGTCAACCACGAGCATCCTCCGCAGTCGACGGTATCGAATCGTGCCGATCCACACGGAATCCCAATTTCCCGAACGTCTCTCGTTCCGGCGCGTTCCTTCGAGACCGGTGCGGTGGCGGCGACGACGACACTGAGAGCCACTGGGTGCAATCTTGTACCAGCTGGGGTTTGCGGGGTCTTGGGAGACGCGACTCCGGCTCGTAACCTTCTCTCTCAGGGTCCTAGCCACGACGACGACGACGACGACGACGAAGACGGTGGAGTGAGGAATAGGGAAACAGGCACCACAGGCAGGCAGGCAGGCAGAGGTGGATGGGGAACGGGGGTTGATGGTTGGTCGACGTAGGGTGAGAGCGCACGAGTGGCAGTAAGGGGTGAGAGACGACATAGAAAAGGGAAGAGAGAGAGAGAGAGAGAGAAGGAGATGGAGAGAGGACGGGTGGGTGGTTGGTCGGTCGGTGGCTTGGGATATATCCGTAAGGTTAGGGTGGTTGAGTCGAGACGAGGCGCCGTGGCGAAGGAGTCGCTCACTCACTTACCACCCTCATGGCTGCGACCGCCAACTCCAATACCATGCACACGGCCAAAGCCGTCCCCCGTCCGTCTCCTTCCTACCGCTCTCTCCCGCTCTCTCGTCTCTCACCCTTGAAAGAGCCACCCCTGACTGTACTTCGGTGCCTGCTGCTGCTTGCCAAGTTGCTTGCCTGCCTGCCTGCTTGCTTGCGGACCAAGTCGTCCCTAACACTACAAAGTCTATATATCTACGGTATACCCGCAGCTCCTCCTACATTCCGCCGCCTCCTCCTCTATCTCTTCGTCTTCCCCTGAGGTACCAACCCCCATATTGATCGTGGCACGAATCCTCTTTGTGGGAGAGGGTGGTATGGATAGCCGACGGGATAGGTGTAAGTAAACTTACGTGAATGGAAGGCGGGCCGCGTGTATATCGTTTCTTCGCGGAGGTATCTATATATACACGCGTATGTATACATGTATTATGTATACGTATGCTCTGTACATATACCAACGCAATACGAACAGGCAACGAGGAAGTAAGAGAGAACAGAAATGGAAAGCTTTCGCGAAACGACATTGCGAGCTATCGGCGTCTCTTGATAGGGTGGAGGAGAAAGGATGCGCTTACCCCCGAAAGACGAGACTTCCGGGTACATACTTACTAGCGGTATCGACTACGGACAAGAGATGGTGTGTGTTTCCGCATGATTTTCCAGGGAACTAAATCCAGTCGCGATTTTCTCGAAAGAAATCGTTTTACCGTAGTTCTTATACTCTATATCTTTCAGGAATATATTTCTTTCTATTTTAACATCATTCACGTATATCAATAATTATTAAATTAAATATATTTTGTAATAATTGTAATGGCAAATTCTACTGCTTCTCAACATACCCTGTTTCACTTCTCGTGATTTTATTGTAATTTGTCCTTATTTATAACAATGTCTATTATAATATCTATTTATAAGTTCTCTGGTTAGGCCTTGTAACAGCTGTAATTACTCGCTATTAGTATCTTATCATTCATATTCTTTTTTGTGATTTTGTAATTCGGTGACTGTAAATTATATGCCATAACATTATTATTATTATAGATATATATTTTGTAATACCATAAATTATTTTGTTTAAATAAAAAGTTATCGTGTATTCGTGATAATTTTAGACATATGAGGTGATGCAATGATTAAAACCTTGTCGAGAATGTACTCTGCAAATGTTGCTTTTACCAGTGATAACGTTTGTCTAAATCATAAAATTTTTAAGTCATTATGGCTTATTTTCTTGCGAACGCGTGTCAAGCGTTGTTTTCTCGCCAGATTTTCCTTTTTCAACGACACGACAGTCATCTCATCCGCTTCAGTGGACTCTGGTCGGATAAGCAGTGACCGACCGTTTCCGGATAACGAGAGGACGTCTTTTCGGAGGAAAGAGATCCCTCTTTCTCTCTACCGGGATTCTTTCGCGAAGAAAACTTGAAAGAGCGGCACGTAATACGGCTCCCGGGGGATCCTTTTCTTACTGAGAATCTTTCATGACGTGAGCGGAGCGCGTGTTTGCGAGACTTCCCGTCTGCCCACCCTCTCTCAGCTCTTTTGTCTTCGCTTTTCTTCCCGTCTATATCATCGCTGTGAACGAGAGAACACGCTCCCGCTCGATTTTTCCGCGTCGCAGGGTTTCATACCCGTTCTCGTCGACTGGTTTTTCTCTTTAGCGATTTCTTGACGGTGTCTGACAAGACACTAAGCGCGATACCGCTTATCCTCCGCGCGGCATGCAATTTCATACGTTAATCGCCCAGAGATACTCGCGCATTCGTATATATTTCAAGGTTCCATTTTTCTTTTTATTTCTTTTTACCCGGAGTGTTTCGGTCGACAGGCGGGAGATGATACCGAGGCGTCGAAGTAATGGACCAAGAGAGCGAGAGAACCGGCTTCGTCGGTAGTGGTGGATGAGGGACGAAGGGTAATTGAGAGAAGAGGAGATTTACTTCGACACTAGCAGCGGTGGCTGCGAGGGGATGCGACAGGGGTGGTTTACGGGTTTGCAAAGATGGGGAGCGCAGTTATCGGGGAAACGGCTTTCACGCTTATATATATATATATATATATAACAACTTCCGGTCGATGATACTCTCGACTCGGTGATTCTGAGCGAGACTTCAGCGAGCTTGCATTTTGCGGGGAAAAAAAAAACCTTTTCTCGTTTTATATAAAGATTGTCAGCATTGATAATTTTCCTCTTGATTTTACCCACTCGTGTCAAAACATGAAGAAGACAAGGTCGAAATAGCGATAAGCAATCTTTGCGTTGTTTATCGATGACTATACAATTCTTATCTCACATTTACGTTTCTTATATTAAAACTTAAAAGTGAAGTCTTCGCATCTTTTCGCTGATTAGATTCTCAGGAAAAGAGTTTGTCTCAATTCATATAAGCGATTATTGAAGAGGAGCGATGAGAGAGAAATAAAAAGAAGCCGATAAAACGTCTAAGGTATTCGAGTACTTTTGCATTCGGAATTGCATGCCGATATTTTTCTCGGCACTCGTGCATAATACGATAGAAAAAAAGCAGGATTCTACGATCCGCCCTATTATTCTTCGTTCGCCTCGAAGCGAAATGGAGGTCGTACGGGTGAAGAGGGATAAGTAATTCCGTCGATGCCTCTTCCACCCGTCCGACGGGCAGGTCGTTTTATTTAATCGCGAAGGAGGAAGGAAGGAATTTAGTCGTTCTACCCTCCATCCGTCGACCATCCCTACGGTCGCAAGAAGTCCTTCGTCCCCGATACTTTTCCGTGAAAATCTATCGAGAAGAGGTAAAATCCGGCGCGGTCCGTAAAAATCTCGAACGAATAAATCCTGTAAATCTCCGTAATCGAATTAACCGCGCTAGACGAGAGGAGCGGATCGTATCTCTCGCGTTGATAAGGGATTCTATAAAAATTGTAACATCCTCGTTGAACGACTTCGTTAAACATTTTGTCGTTGAATGTCGATTATCTTTGTTACAGAGGAACTCGATATCTCCAGCGGAACGGGAGAAGTACAGACCGCGTAGCACACCTGATCCGCAGCACGAACATCTGCTCGGTAAGAAATTGAAGAAGGAACAGGACAAAGACATAGGCCATGTAAGTATCCAAGATTAGTGGTCCATGTTCCTCGATCCACGATCCGCCTTAATAAAGCCGTGCGTGTTCTTCCCGACAGCAAAGCGATGGTGAAAAGAGCGACCAAGACCTGGTGGTCGACGACGCGAGCGAAGGTCCGAATAGCCCGGCGGCGAATGGCACGGCGTCACCGCGAGAAAACGGTCTCGACAAGTTGGGCCCATCATCGGTATCTCTGGGTGGCCAGGTCAAGAAGGAAGTACCACCGCCATCACCTAGAAGTGGCACTAGCAGCAATGCGAGCACGCCTTCGGCCAAAAAGATGGAAGAACGTGAGAAACCAACGACACCGATCTCGAAACCGGTCACTCCGACGTCGGCAGGTACGGTGTTATTCAAGATTTGTCAAAGTAAAAACAGATAGAAAGAAACAACGTTCAGGAAATAAGCGAGTTTGACTGGAATCCTTCTTATATTAAGAATCTGATCAATAGATCTGTTTGCGTTACTTGCACTTTTTGCACTTGGAATCTTTGCTTTCTCTCTTTTCAACGCCTGAATATTTATCTCGTTTTAAGCGCAAAAAGTTTTGGGAAAGCAAACCTATTAAACTTAAACTGGTATTCGTAATCGGTTCTTATCCTTACAGAAATATAATACTGACCAATTTAATATTTGCCAATTTAATACTGAAAGTAACTAATTAGTAACTAATTATAGTAACTAATTAGTTATTTCAAGTATTAAAAGCACTGTTCGGTACTTTTAATACTTCAAATAAGTAATTAATTACTGTCTTTCAGTATTAAATTAGCCGATATCAGTTTTCTGTAAGAATATATAAGATCATATTAAGATTATATATAAGGTTTTAAGTACAGTTTTAAGATGTCATAAATCAAGCACAGAACCGTATTAACTTAATATATTATTAAAGACAATCTTAAAATAAAAATGGACTATGAATACGAGCCCTATATTGCAAGAATTCGACAAAACATGACGTATAATTTGCGTGTGTATCTAAATTTGATACACATTATTGATCCATCATATTTTATTGAGAGCAATAGGTTTATATAAGGTTTATATAAGATGACATTGGCTAGATTCTTACTATAGCAAGGTATTTATTATACTACCTAGAATTTTTCAAAATTTTTTGTTTATCTTTGAAAATCAGGGATTTTCGTGGAATTTTATCAGTACTCAGAAATTTTTGGAATTTTATTTTTAAATTTAAACTGTCTCTTTCTGAAAACATTGTTTCTTTTAATCTTTTTTTCTTGTTGTTACAAACTGTTGACAAACGGTTACTATTAAACATAGCATACACAGATATTTACATACGTCTGTGTATATTTACGTACAATCTTGTGTACTCGCGAGTTTTTATTAAAAAAAGTCAAGGTGACAATGGAAGATAATACTCAGCAGAATACAATAGTTCACTGATACTCTATACTGTAGTAACTCTTCTATATTGTCCTACATGTTTCGAGGCTTTAATTGTAGACAATAATAGATATAATCTCGTGTTCTCTCTCGGAATCTCTATTTTTTACTAATTTTCGACATATAATTTGTTTGCGTTGCTTCTAGTTCAATTCATTTCAAAATTGTATTAAACATTTTCTTTTTTAATTTTGTAATTTTGCAGCGAACAAATATATCAGGAAAATTCAAGAATTCTTAGGGACTTTTTTACAAGATTTCAGTACACATCAAGATATAAGGACTGTAAGTTTAACTGGTGATATCGTAGGTAGCAGTTCTGGCTCCGGTGGCCTAAAACCATCGAGTTCCAGTAAACCGTTGGTCTCGGCTTCGGTGGTCGGTCCTTATCCGCCGCACTATCCGCCGCCACATCATCCACCCGCAGGACCTCACGTGGACATGCTGGGCTATGCTCCGGCGGCACTCAACGGTGGTTACCCTACGAGACCTCCCCTTCAGCAGCTTTATGATCCTCACGGTAGCATGCGAGCACCACTCGGACCGATCATTCCTCCCGGTGGTAAACCGTGAGTGTTCTTTCCTTTTTTAATTCGCTGTCGTCTGCTTATCCGAGCGTCAGTTTATCGGTATATCGTTACGTTTATCGCTATATCACTGTATACTTTTATGAGATGACGTTTTTCTCGTAGCAGTGCATACAGTTTCCACGTATCTAGCGAAGGCCAGATGCAACCGGTACCGTTCCCACAAGATGCGCTCATTGGTCCGGGTATTCCACGACATGCGCGTCAAATAAATACGCTCACTCACGGTGAGGTAGTCTGTGCCGTGACAATCTCGAATCCAACGAAGTACGTCTACACCGGCGGCAAAGGTTGCGTCAAGGTGTGGGACATCAGCCAGGGTGGTAGTGCCAGTGCGAAACCCGTCTCCCAGCTTGATTGTTTGCAACGGGACAACTATATCAGGTCAGTGATAGTAACACGTGTCTTCATTCGCAATTCGTGACACATTAACTCTCGAACGCTACATGCGGTCGGTGTAATTAATTTCTGACTCTGAATTCTGGATGACATTTAGTCGTGTCCGCCGGCTGTATATCACGCTGAAGCGCGGCATCGATTTATCACATGCATTTTCCGTATGCATTTACCACCCTTCCCAACTCCCTCCTCGCGTACCGTAGAACATGAGCGACCATAGTAATTATTTAAAAGCGTGCATAAGTGGCGGTATTTAACGGAATTAATGTAACGCGACGCTCGATTGTTGTTATTAGGTCGGTGAAACTGTTACCTGATGGTAGAACTCTTATTGTGGGAGGCGAGGCGAGTAATCTCAGCATCTGGGACTTGGCTAGTCCGACACCGAGAATCAAAGCTGAGCTGACCTCCTCGGCGCCGGCGTGTTATGCTCTAGCCATCTCGCCGGACTCGAAGGTCTGCTTCAGCTGTTGCAGCGATGGCAACATTGCCGTCTGGGATTTGCAGAATCAAACGTTGGTTAGACAATTCCAAGGTCACACGGATGGCGCTTCTTGTATCGACATCTCCGCAGATGGTTCGAAACTATGGACAGGTGGTCTCGATAACACTGTGCGCTCCTGGGACCTTAGGGAGGGTAGACAACTGCAGCAGCACGATTTCACGTCACAGATATTCTCTTTGGGATACTGCCCGACCGGAGAATGGTTAGCCGTTGGTATGGAGAATTCGAATGTCGAAGTACTTCATGCCACGAAACCGGACAAATATCAGCTGCATCTGCACGAATCTTGCGTGCTATCATTACGCTTCGCTTCGTGCGGCAAGTGGTTTGTCTCCACTGGCAAGGATAATTTACTTAATGCATGGCGTACGCCATATGGTGCCTCGATTTTCCAGGTTAGTCGTTATCGCATATGCAAATTGCTGATTTTTTTACACCAATTTTGCGCGTTGCAATTCGTTTATTATCACATTTCTCCGAGTATAATCGTTTCTTTTTTTTCTTTCCAGTCGAAAGAATCGTCTTCGGTGCTCAGCTGCGATATTTCTACGGACGACAAGTACATCGTGACCGGATCCGGCGACAAGAAAGCCACCGTCTACGAAGTGATGTATTGAGCCACATATTGACTTGACGATACACTTCGATACAACATCGATTGAAGTTTCACGTGACATTAAGTGTGACTTATGACGGAGGAATTGAAAAAAGAAAATTAATTTTTTTTACTGCAAATGTGACTAATAATAAATGTGAATTTAAGGAACTACGAAATACGAATTATAAAGTTTAACAAGAATTGACAAGACTTGGTCAATGTACTACGGTCGCTACATTCGACGGAAACCGAATTAAATTTCACATTTCTATAATCCCAAAAAAAAAAAACTAAATTATACTCGGGGTATAGTATATAAATTGTGGGGATATATAAATATATATAAAGATTGCAGCACTTAGCTGTATAAAATTGTATAGAGCCTGTAATCGTAAGTAGGATGGAGCGAATGGAATGTGAGAGAAAGAGAGATACCCTGCGTCTGTATTTAACGTGGGAGGCGATAATGAAATCGCTTGTGTAATATGTTACTAATGTAATATAGAATCTTTATAATTATAATTAGGTCCTTTTGCATGTGATCGTGATGGAAATGAAGTGAAAAATTAAACGCATTTCGTCGGGTTAGGTCGTTTTCTTGCAATAATACTGCAACGACGAGAAACGAACACCATGGCGAAATACCAGAATACGTACTGAATGCTGATATAGTGTTGTAGACTTGTCAAAGTAGGGATGTATGTTGTGTCGCAGAATTATACATAATATATATTGAGCACATATGTAGACAAGAATGTTTACGTCATGTAGCGGAGAAACTGTAGGGCTATGAAAAACCGATAAGTATCGATTACGCTAACAGTGTTGGACGTACGCGATGCTGCGTTCGTTCGGTATCGAAGCCAGCGATGTGATCTTTGACATTTCTACCACCGACAAGAGGAATAATTTGTACTTATTACACTTTCAGTTTTAAATACAGTTCTTTTTTGTAATTATATGGCACTGTTACGTCTGCCGTTAAGACTTTATTGTAATTGAGATTTTATAAAACGTGTCGAGGGAGAAGGACGGTGATAAAATAAAGAAAAAGAAAGGGGGCGAAAGATACTTTTCGATCTTTTGCAGTAATTATAAAACTGGCTTTCATACGCCTATTACGAGCGGTATCGAATACAAATAGAAAACTCTACAAGTTGCGCGCCGAACGCGCACCGGATACTTGATACAATGTACATTGTTTGCGAGTCTTGACTGCCATAATAGGCATATACATACTACGCACACGCATATACGCGTAAACAAACACGAGCGAGCGGACCACGTTCGTGGGCGGATTTTGCAGAATATTCGATAAAGTATTTTTGTGACTATTCGTGAGACCCTAGGCTTAACCATCGAGCAAAACCGGTCGAGCGTGATCGACCACGCGCGCGTCTGCATCGACGACTGCAGAAACGGGACGATATGTAAAATGAGGCGAAACACTTGAATTCTTACACCGCCCCTTCGGTGCAGATTACAAAGCCGGAGGTGCGTGCATCTGGACTTTTAGGGTACTAGCTAGCGCATTATTATTCGGAGGCCGTATGGTGAAAGCGGGTGATGCGTAATGGAGATTTATATTTTGTTACAGGAAGGCACATACATACACACACACACGTTGACATCCGCTGTGATCGTCCAAAATTCAACGCCACGATATTATAACTGCCGCGATAAGAACTTTGCAACTGTAAACGTGGTTAGCATTCACCGGTTGAGCTGCGACATACCAACCGGATTGAACGGATTCTCGAATTTTGGACAATCACAGCCCCCGTTCGTATAGACCAATAGAAACAACGATACCTCAAGAAGACTCAATAGTTAATTATCTCTAACTCATTGACTTGTACAGAATCGATATTCTTTTACAGTTGAATAACACACGCACCGTGAAAAAGAAAGCATTACGCGAGACAAAAAAAAAGATCGCATAGCCGCGATAATGATTGTACCCTCTGCCTCTCCCCCATTTCCTCCCCTTTCCTACCCCCATCCAGAACCGTTAATACGTTGAATTGCGTCTCCGTGCTCGCATTTTGCACTCCGCGAAAGCGTACCGAAAGCCGCCGTGAGAAAGAACATACGTTCGTAATAAACGGAAGACAGGCAGCGTTAATCTTTTTCCAAGCACCGTTCAAGTTGTTCCTATAGCTACGCGAAAATTGTTTCTTTCGGCAATTAAATCCTCTATATCTATATACAAGAGTTCACGTCATTGCTCTCGTCGACCTGTTCTCCCGATCCTCCTGATATTTTTTACTCAAATTATTCCGGAAATAGAAGGTTCAGTAAAGATATCGAAAGCACTTTAATCTGCGATTCTGAGATTTTCATTGTATATTCAATGTTTAAGATAGTAATCTTCTGATTTCCATGCAATCTTTATTAGGCAAATTTCCACTAATATCTTTAAATGTTTAATATAAATATCAAAGCAAAAGTATATTAGAATCTAAAGATATTCGTCAACTGGAAACTCTTATAGAAATTTAATACTGGATGATAGTGATTAATTTATTTTGAATGTTAAAAGCACTGAGTAACAGTGCAAAATAAATAGAAATAAAATATAGTAGATAATGTTTATAGGGGAGTCTAACAATAAGAATAAATCTAATCCAAATAAAGCGAAATGTAAGCTTTGTGAATGTTGGTGCGTAAAATAAATATTCCCTAATCGATACAAAATAAAAATGATGACATTAATGTTATAATTTTGCACTGAATAATGTAATTGTTATATTACACCATGTTGTATTATATTTATATTGTTGCGTGCGAAATTGTAACATTGATTTAGTACGTTACTTTTAGTTGTCGAATGAATCATAATGCGATAAATATAAAAGTTGCAGCCAATTGGAATCCACTTACCAAACAAAATTAAAGTAAACTTTACTTTAACTTTCTTTCGTAAGAATTGATTGTAAATTGTATTTATCACGTTATATTATAAATATTAAATTTACGTAACAACATTCGTGAAGACTTACATAGAAATTTTATTTATATCAAAATTTCAAAATAGGGGAGAGTGGTCTAAATCGGACCTATTTGAGGTTTTTGCTCTTTATAAGGCATAAATAAAGTCCGATCGTAAAATCGAAGATGCCATTGGAAAGATCATTTAATTCTCTTCATTTTTGCCATTTTGACGTATCTCTCACTGTATTAAACTATAATGGAAAATATAAAAACTCTTTTACCGGTCCGATTTGGAACCGATGGTTCCAAATCGGACCATCCGCTGGTTCAGATCGAAAACTTCTATTTTTATGGATTTTTAGATAGAATTTTAAAATATTTTAATGTATTTTTCTTTGTATTGAGTAAAAACGAGCAATTTGACAGTCAAAGATAAAAAAATTTTTCGGAAAAAGAAATTACTGACTGTTTATATTATTAGAATTGAAATCAATAAAACTCAACTAATCTGAGTCTGATGTGACTCATGATATTTTACTAATTTAATTGCTTGGACTAGATCTGGTCAGCTGATCACCAGTACTACAAGTTATTCACCAGGCCTATAAGTTATTCACTGTACTGTCCGATTTAGACACGGGTCTTTTCGAACTTTGGAACAAATTTTACAATAAACCGCAAAAGTGATCACAAAATGCTTGATATTTTTTAATTCTACACTCTTTAATTATCTTAAATCAATTACTTTTCAAATTTTTAACACCTTTTAAATAACGATTTACAAGGATTTTCTTTTTTAAAAAAATTTTCACGATGGCTGAAAATACATATTTGCGTCTATTTTATGAATGTTATGACAGAGAACTGTCAAAACTGCTATCATATGTTCGATGTCTTATTATAAGGACTTTACATTATAAATAGTACGCAAATCTGCTTTAACCGTATTCATTTAAATTAAAAAGATCCTATTTGGAACACGATCCGATTTAGACCACTCCCCCCTAAATCATTTTTAATATTAAATTGGATTTTTTAGGAAAGATTTTGTGCAAGATTATAATAAATAATATAAGATGATATGATCTTGAGAAAATAATTTAGATTCGAGAATATTTCTAAAATAGAATTAGCTCTCTCTCTTTTGAAAACAAATTATTTTAACATTTATTAGATTTATTAATTCACCTATTGACTGATAAAAACTTCAGTAAAAAATCGATATTGAAGAATATACAGTAGATATTATATTTAGAACGAGTTCATATAATTAAATAATTAAAAAGAACTGTTTGAAAAAAACCATCAATTTTATTTAATAATTTTATTAAAGTTATTAGTATTCAAAATTTTATCTCGCTTTTCATCGATTCATAGGGAAATTTCGTTTTACTAGACACGTTTAATGAACGCGTAGAACAATACAAAACGGAATGCACGTGCAGCCTGTTATGCACGTGCATTTTGTGTACTAGAAGGTGCTGCACTCTGCGGGCTAGTCGTTGAACTGCGTACTGTCGACGCATGCTGCGACGCTTAAATATGGCCGATACTTCGAGCGATGGGAAATTGGCCCCGCGCAACACGAGAATCAGCCAAACCACTTTTGCCCCATCAAGTGACGCCGCGCTCGGCCAGCTTCGGCGCTGAGCGAACGAAACAGCGATATGCAGCCGCAGCGATAGCACTGAAATACTTCGGCCAATTTCGACCAACTTCGGCTCGCTCAGCGTCGAAGCTGGCGAAGCTGGCCGATCGCGACGTCACTTGGTGGGGCAAAAGTGGAGGGGCTGATTCTCTGTGTTGCGCGGGGCCAACCGCCAATTTCCCATCACTAGCCGATAGTGAAGCCACGGGACAATTACAGAGTATCTGTGGCCGTGACATTTTCGAAAGATAATTGTGTGTGCGGTGTAAAGACAGAAACTCGTAACGATGAACATGTCCGTGGAGAAGAAGAAATACGCCTCGGCGTTGCCAATCAATTGGCCCGCGAGAGAAGAACCGAGGAAGAGTCAGAATCAGTTGGCATCCACGGGGAAGGTTGATTATTATTACAAGTAGGTTGAATGAATTCTCGAAAGAAAAACTTGTTCGATTTTACGAGGGAACGGGACGTGTGGATTCTCGAAGAGAGCTTTGAGATCGAAAGCAATTTTCAAAGACAGACACGTAGTTTCTCGAATGCCAAAGGTGATAACCTCGATGGTAGGCTATTCTCTGTACTAACGATGCGGTTTTTTTTTAGCCGTGGAGTCAGGAACGACGCGTCGTTGGTGCCACCGATTAGACAAACGGCGTCGATTTTTAAACAACCGGTAACGATCTACAAGACGCAGGAAGGGAAAGTGAAAGATATCAAACATGGCACTCAGGAAAAACCAAAACAGGTTAGTTTACGTAGCGATTACAGCTGATTGTATGTATACGCTAATTGGACTGTCAAACAGTTTGATGTGTCAATGAGTTAAATTCTTTTTACTGTATTCCGTCTATTCACACATATGATATCTAGTAGTTGCACACTTTTAATCTATAAATATGTTCACGGATTATTGTCTCATATTATTTGTCTTAGAGATCTTTCTAACCCTGTACCATGCCTGCGAGATACACTTTGTCTGCTTACACCCATTCACTTGTACTGCTCTTCGTTAGCTATCCTTGTAAATTCACAACTGTCAAATCGTTGCTTTAGGAAGGAGCCGATAAAACTGATGGCAAGTATGGCTCCCAAGATAAGCCTAAGCAGGTAACTCTGAACAATGCAATCATGAAATTGTCTCAATAATTTTTTACCTTTTCTGTTATATTTTCAATAGCAAATGTGATTAACTACTAAATTTTAATAATAACATTGAAAACCAATCTTTTTAATATTTAAAAACAATTGGAGAAGAGTATCTTATAGTTTCGCCATCTTGATTTAAATAGGATTCTAAGTTAATTGGTGATGGTTGGTGGTGGTACTTAAAGAAACATTTATATACTTATAAGTTAAAAACAATGATTCAATTTAATGCAATTTTCTTGTAATGAAACATTTTGTAGCTTGTATTATTTTCTTAGTAGAATAGTATGTGATGAGTAAAATGATCAATAGATGTTAATTAAAATTTTAATCTTCCAGCTTTTCTGGGAAAAACGTTTGGAAGGACTACGAGCATGTGATCCTGATGGTTATGAATTTGATGCAATGGATTTGCCAAAGAATTTGAAACCAGTAGGACCATATATCACAGAAGAAACATTGCTCCAAAGCGTGGCGACTGCATTACACGTATCTACTCAGCCAGTCACGGGACAAACGGGATCAAAGACGGCTTTAGAGAAGAATCCCGGGGTATTTCTTAATCCTGATCAACCACTTGTACAGGTAGAATCGATAGCCGAACGTCTTAATTGGCATTAATCATGCATGATAAAATAATATCAAAACAATTAACATCAATTATATAGATTTTAATATTTAGTTTATATTGTTAGTTAATTAATTATAATTATTCTATTTTAAGGCTGTCTCGATAGCGGATGAAGATATAAGGAGACAAGAAGACAGAGTGGCTGTCGCGAGAAAAAAGTTACAAGATGCCCTACGTGGTCTTCAAACCTAAATTATATAGAGATTTTGCATATTATCACTTGCTCATCTTTTAGTTTTAAGTTCGTTATAAATTATACCATACCACTTTTTGTAATAAATGTTTTTTATAAAAAAAAAAGAGAAAATGGATATTTAACTAAGATGGAAAAATCTGAGGGAATATTTAAGAGGATCCTAAAATTATCTGTTTTAACGACGGAATGCAATTCACGCATAGATTTAAAAATCCTTTTCCACAATTAAAATATATAAATAATAATGCAAACCAGTTATATGTCGAAAACGAAAAAAATTTAAGAAGTTTAGATCTTTACCTGTTTTTATTATTAATCCAAAGTTATCAACTTGTGCCAATATTTGCTTCATAAAAATTCTACAGTATATTTGTACAAAATAGGAACGGTTTGAACTGTCGATTACATAAATGTTGAATTCTTAGAATTAAGCTTAGACATCTAATCTATGAAAGATTAATGCCTTAAAAGATTTGTGTATGTGTGCGTGCGACATTGATGTAGTGAAGCGTCGATATTACGTAAATCGTATGTGTGTAAATTGGTAAAACAGTGATTCCATCGGAATTCAGTCTTTAGAATCGACTTAAAATATGATAATGATTGATCATCTTGAAATATTTCGAAACGGAATAAAATCAATATTGCATTCGGTGAGTTAGTTCCCATTATAATTTGAAAATAATTCGATTCGTAACGCTTTAAATAGCTTGGATTGTCTAATATTTCCTGTGATATGCAGGAAATCGATTAAGCTGACGATGTACTTAGAGAATAATAAATTTTTCAGATTCGGTTTCGGCAGATGGCAAAAATGCTATATTAGGTTCGGAAATCGGATATTAAATTATCATATAGATTACTAGAAATTAATATTTAAGAAAACTATATTGATCACTGTATTTAATTCAATGGATACAGATTTTTTCGAGCAACGCGATGTGCTTAATCTATAATCGATACTATTCATACATTGGACTCGAGAATCGAATCAGTAAAATGTCCATATTAATTATGTAAATTGCTGCGCTTAGTTTGGCCTGAGAAAGGCCGTGCGGGAATTGACCGATCTTGAAATATCATCTTGAAATTCGAGCATGGTCGTCGCAGAAATAGCCTGCATACTTCAATAAAATATTTCACCAAGATGTCAATAACGTAGGACAGAAAAGCGACAGAAAATTGGAAAAGAATTGTTCAAAAATGGTTTTGGAATTTGATTATGCTATACAAGATTTATTATAATATCTATGGAAATACGCTTTGTTAGTTTAGGCTAACTTTGTTAGTTTAAATAGCTTTTTAGGCTTAAATAGCTTTAGAGAATTTATTAAAATTTTCTAAGATATTCTCATTACAATAGAACCTTTGTAATGTGAAATTTAGATTATTTCTTTTTGGGTCTGTTAGTTTAGTCATGTATGAAGAATGAAAACATTATTTCATTTTATTTTTATTTGCTTTGTCATTCTGGGACGATTTATGGTAGAAGAACAACAAAAAAGGGAAGAATTAACCAGGATATTCTTAGTACAATATTCTTGGCATTTCTGTACATTGTGCAGGCAAAGACCCTACGACATCCTGTGGTGCAAAAAATATCAGTAAAAGATCCTTTTAAAATCTAATGGGTCAATTCTAAGCAGAATCGTAAGACTCGTAACGTGTTTTCGTAAAACTTGTATAAGAACTTATGATTAATATTCTAATTTTATGCGTATGTATCGTAAGACGTACGATTATTCGTAAATATCTACAATTTCTTATAAATTTTATGGCTGGTAAGAAGCTGTCATTAAAAATATTGTATAAAGGTATAAGCACTTAAAAATTCTTGCAAGTCTTACAGGAATATGTTACGAGCCTTACGATTCTACTTAGAATTTAAGCATTAAACGAAAAGTTTAACCGATAGTTAAGCCGAGGAATTATTTTTTAAAAGTAGGAATTGTCATTTATATATATAGAATGACTCTCAAAACTTTCCGAAGATTTTGTTCCATACGAATGCTATTTTCTAATCGCGTCGCATTAAGTACCATGTTACTAAAACTAGCGTTCGAGGCGTGCATTGTGCCGAATGCAGTTGTGTATCGAATGCTGTCCCAAGGCCCTCTGGGAATCGGTACGTGCCCAGGGCCCCGCACAAAAGAATGCTCAGGCAGGTATACAGGCAAGCGTCGGTTTTCAGGTAAGCATAAGCGGGGTACCAGGTGGTAACCTCTTTTTTTTTCTCCTCTTGCTTGCCTCCGCCCCTCTGCCTACCCAGCACCTCTTCTCTACCTTCGACCAACAGCTGTTTCCCTCTGCGGCAAGGGTCGCTCTCCCTTATTGTCAACCAGACGAACAGCCGTTTTCGCCCCACCGTGCACGAAGGCACATGTCCTAGTTTAAATCATTATAACTCGTCGAATACACACACATGCATATGACTCGACCGACGATCCATCCGGTCTAATCGGCGGTATCGTGAGTACCGGCAACGATCGCCGCATACATTCGTCGACAACGGGAATTCAACGTCGAGTCGAATACCGACTGCATCACGAGCCTGCAGCCCGAGTCTGCATCCCGAGCGATCAATAGCGTATCGCGTGTTCTTTGCAATAATTTATGTACAGAGACGACATCCGGTCCGAGAAAACGCCAAGAGAAGACAGCAATGGGGGTGTGGTGTATTCCCCAAAGATGTTTAAAAACATCTCTCGAGTGAAATCGTAATTTCTTAAGTATAATAATTGCGGATTAGTTTGTACTTTTAGTTTTGTTTACACTGGGAAAAAAATTTTTGGTATTTGTTATTATAATTATGATTATAATTGCATAATATTAGTAATAATAACTATATATAGTTTTATCAATAAATATATAAGCTGGCAATCGAAAATGATTATAATTATAGTTATTATTATTAATAATATAGCAATAATAATCATAATTATAATGTGTAATATAATAGTTACAAATTTTTTTCTCTCACAGTGTGAGTTTCCTGGCAGCATTATTACTCATATCTCTCCTTTTGATTGTACATCTTCATTTTGCGTCTTGTTCCATTGCTATTAAATTTTTCTTTATATTATACAACAATAAAGTCATTATTCAGAACAATAATAAAAAAATGCGAGCAAGACGCTGTACATCGTGCGTTGAATTTCAAAAAGAGATCTTTGTGTCTTAAATTATTAAAATTTAATTATTTCAGACATAAAGATCCCTTTTTGAAATATTAGCGCACGGTTCCCTCTTGTATTTTCTTATTATTGTTTTTAATTATAGGAAATCTTAATCATATTTTGTTTAAATTATTATTAGTATCAAACAATTCGGATAATTATAGTTGACTGACATGGCGCGCATTTGTGTCCGTTATCACTCGTTAGTCACTCGTTTCTGTAAAAAATTTCATCAATTCTTTATAAATACGCACACTTCGTTAGAACGCCGCTTGGGATATAAAAAATACAATTTAATTATATATATATATATATACATATAATATGTGTATGCATAATGAACTTTGCGCATGTGAATATAAATGCGAATATCGTGCGACGAATGTGGAATTGAAATCGCCACGGGACACATCCCGAAATAATCTCACCGCCCACGTCCCGCATATACGTGTGCATAATTCAAGCAAATTTTTGCATTGCGATTGACCGTCGTGCTTTAATGTCAAACACGATGTCGGTAATATTACGCTCAGTTATGCAGCATTTAATTCCGCGTCTCATACGCGCGATTATCTCTCTCTCGGAGCACTCGATAGATTTTTTAACGTGCGCTTAATTCAACCGTCGATCTATGCAGCGCAGCGGTGGCGGCCGGCGGCGTTGCATCGCGTGTAAAGACCTTATCTGGAGCACCATCGAAGATTACATCCTCCGCTGTCTTGGACGTAATATAGCCGACGTATAAATAGACGCTTCTCTACGGCGCGTTATCGATCTTTCGCGCAAGCAGTATATTCGACCATCGGAAGTTGACCGACTTGACTATACTATTTGTATTGGGGTTACTGGCCGCAAAGTATTTCGGATTTATCTCCGCGAGGACGGAGAGACGACGCGATTTTAATGTCTCGATTGACAATCGCCCGGCGAAAGTCGGCGACGAGTAGGAAAACGACGAACGTTTCGTCGAGGACCTCGAAAAGGAGGCGTTGGTCCATCCAACGTTTCGCACGGAAGAACAGCTGGGGGACCTTCGACTCCCAACAACTATACGTAATCGACATCGACAGACTTTCTCTCTCACGGACTTCACAGAGAGGAGAGGAGAACAAGCGTGCCTATAACCGATCGTGCTCTTTTCATTTTCATCGATGCGGAGGAGAACACACCTCTATCTCGCGTTTCCGTTTTTAACATATCCACCGTCCCAGCACAAAGAGCATAATAATTACGTAAACTATAAAAGAGACCCATTGTGCAGGATGGGAAAAGAAAATGTATTTTTAGTTTCTCTCGGATCTAAAAACTTTCGTCGATCGCTTGAACGTGTGACGAGTCTTTCTCGTCGTAACACGCGATATAACGATATTATGCGCAAATTATGCGCATCTCTTTGAAATGATCTCACTGACGCGTTTGTGAATTACATAATATTTTTTTTTTTTACGACTGTGCTTGCGCACCGAACAACGGGAATAACTAGTTCCATTTACGAATATCAAGCGAACGATCAATTTTAATGTCTTTTGATAATTGTTAGTTGAAATTTTTGAGTTTTCGTTCGCATCTGCGCGAGAAGACATGCGGGCATAGCCGATAGATTTCTCCTAGCTTGACTACGGTTTCCGTTTGCTCACTGCATTGTCCGTTTTCATGGAAAAAAAGAACTGTCTGTCGGTGTAAAATGTATGGAACAACCTAAAAAGCGAACTTCCCTTGGGCACTTCTCTGCTGGAGCAGTTTCTCTTTTGTACAATTGTGTGCTCAGTCATTTTGCAGACTTTACAGATCGTGAAGTTTCTAGAACGATTTTTCGATAACTACGATTATAATAAGCTCGCGATAAGATAAATTGATTCAGATTGGTTTTCCTATCTATGCGACAACACGAATGAGTGCGATAGAGTGAAATATATAATAATAAAGATGAATCAGAAAAAAAGGCAGGTGTACGATGGATAAGAAATATTTATAGACGTCCAATCGGATATTCTTAAATATCGCCCATAAATATTAACCATACAATATATTAATATCCATATCATAGTCTGTATTATATATATATATACAGGGTGTTTCAAAATTTGTGACTCAAAATACTATAACAGTTTTCGAAAAATTGAATAAAAAAGTTACTTGTAAATTTTTATTTTATTTTATTTTAATCAATAGTTTCTAAGATATAAGGGTTTAAATCTGGCCAATTACGGACTGCGTTTAGATAGTCACCTGTAAATATTAGTGAGTACACTGAAGTGCGCGTTCATCAACGCTTACACTGAAAAAAAGATTGGCTGCTGCAGTAAATTAGATGGTAAAATATGGCATAGCATTTTTAATTGGTTGCAGCAGCCAATTTTTGGTTGCGTTAGCCTATCTGCAATGTCAGTATAGAATTTCGATAGACTAACACAACCAAAAATTGACTGCTGCAACCAATTAAAAATGCTATGCCATATTTTACCATCTAATTTCCTGCACCAGCCAATCTTTTTTTTCAGTGTACTAATACTATCGCACGCGCGACTCATGTACGCAGATCTAAATTATCTACGTAGTCTATAACTAGCTATATATTTAAATCTTTATCATCTAAAAAATTACTACTTAAAATAAAAATTTACAAATAACTTTTTTACTTAATTTTCGAAGAACTTTCTTGCTGTAGTATTTTGAAATGCGAATTTAAAAACACCCCGTATAATACTGTTATGATAGAATAATAATACGTTGTAATAAAATAATAAATTCTGGCTTTATTTTATTGTTTCTGGAAAAATCTATGTAGAAGACATAGAACACATCAGCCTGTGTAGAATGTGGTATCTGTGAAAGCTGCGGTTCAAGAAAGAGAAAATTCTTTTCCGGCTTTCAGGCCAAAGTTTACAAAAGACTTGTATTGTCGTTCAACAATACAGCCACAGGAGATCCGACAAAGTTGTATTCTCGTAAAATCGAGAAAAGACAGTGAGGAATCTTTCGTTTTCGGACCTTGGTCGCATTTAGAGTTGGATGGAAGTAAATCTTGCATCGGAACTCTAAAACGTTTCCGTTGTATCCTCAGCATGCATTCTTTAACGGACATTGCGATTTTTACGTATTCGAGAGCTTGCATTTTGCATAAACTCTTACGACAACAAAATAGAGTTTGGATTTATTATTCAAATCGTTTTCTCAGCTGTAAAGGATCTTAGCGCAGTTATAGTCTCCGTGTACATACATACGTCTTATTTGCGTTCGAGATGAAACGACTCGACTAAGCTCGCGCGTAGAGTTTAAGCGTACTTCGCGGGGAACTCTAATAAGTGACAAGTGTTGTGTCTGCGGTAAGAAAATGAAATTCCGCGAATGGACCTGATGCGCGGGGGTATATTTAGAAAGGCGTTGTACGCTTTATCCGCACTATCATCGCTTAACTGTGCTATTTGTGTGCGTTTTCGCCGTTGTGCAATGGACTTTACAGTCCGCCACCGTTGTGGTCTCGGTAGTCATAGGGATATCTCTGTCTTCTGCGTGCGCGAACGTGGGCCTCCGCCAGCAAGATTTTGTGGATAACCAGACATCGAATAGCCGATCGATATCCGCACATTGCGCGATAATTCGACGTTAGTAGTTCTCTCGAAATTGTCTCGAGGGAAAGAGGGATTAGCATTTAGGCACTTGACTCGTAGAAACTTTGTGTAATTATTTATTAATTGACAGAATTGTCATAAATTCCTTATCCTAAAATTCCATAACTTTTCTCTGATTTCCAGACAAAATTTCATCATTTTCTCTAACTTTCAATAATATTTTGAATTCTTTTTGTATTTTTGTTCAGATTTAAAAATCGCCAAATATTTTATTAACATAGCAATGTAAATTATTAATGTTTCTGACACTGTTTGCATTTAATTGTTAAGTTGGCAGTAATCCAAAACTGCGTATGTGTGATGTACGCATGTTTAAAGCCAAGAATTTTAATTTTCCAGAAAATTCCGTGACTTTTTTCTGGTTTCGCTGATCTTTCAATTTCTCTGACATTTCCCTAATTTTGTGGACATCACTTTTATGATAATCCTGATTTATAAAAAATTTCAGCATATATATTTCTCGATATAATGAAATATTATTTCAATTTTATTTGATCATTGATAATGGTTTGTATAATAACGAATAAATATTAGATTAGATTAGAACTTTTTCTACAGTTCTCCACGATCGTTGTCGAGACGCTTAGCCTTTGCCTTCGACGCCGCGGTCGTCGTCGTCATCGTCGCCGACTCAGAGGCTAGCAATGCGGTTCTTCGGTGTTACTGCACCCCGGCGATCGAAATCGAAAGAAATATCCTCTTCGCCGTGCCTCTTCGAGCAAAGTACCATCGCTTCGTACCTTATATACGCGCGTGCACGTATGTACACGCGGTGCGTCTATCCGCGTGTACATCGGCGAGGACGAGGCGGCGCACCACGGGAGTCGCCGGGTTTCGCCAAAGCAACGACAATGATCGCAACGTGGAAGGCAACCGGTTGCACTCCGTAAAAATGCGACGACCGACGCGGAACATCGAAGAGAGAAGTCGGTTTAATGCATCGGTTGGAGCGACCAGAAAACGGATGTGAGCGACGCGACGCGTTCTTTCGGCGTCGAGGCTATAGGACCGGCCGTATCCCTCGTTGCTGTCTGGGTTGGTCTCTGAGATGGTCCCATGGGAGACCTATCTTGTATCCTATATAGAAGTAACCAGAAGAAACTCCGAAATTTCTAGTCGTTTCTACCTTTTGTCAAATTCTTCGCTGTAACGTTTGATTCGTGCGTGTGTGTGTGTATGTGTATTAACTGTGTTGCTGTCGCCTTGCTATTTGCTTTATATTTTTTCTTTTGTTTCTTATTTTTCAAATTTTAAACATTGTTTAAATCTAATTTACAAATGCATGCAATAAAAAATTATTATATATAATAATATAATAATATAATATAAAAATATAATATATTTAATATGTATAATAACAATTTTATTGCATACAGTCATAAATTGGATTTAAACAATTAAACAGTTAAAAATTAAAAAGAGAGATAAGAGAACAAATATTTTGATTAAAATAATTACGTTGGAATCTCAAGCTCGATAAGCAATGCTGCAAAAAGTTTTGACATTCTAATAATCAGTTTGAGCATTCTATATAATTATTTCGATGGTCCAAATAAAGTTACTTTCAGATCTAAAGATAAATTTTTAAATAGTTTAGCAAAACCTCTTTTCCATGTAATGTTCATATAGGAATATTTGTTCTTCCTTTCTGTCCAGGAATATGCTTACGTAATATTAAAACATTTATACACATGACTTTGGTGATTTTCATAAATTGCTTTTTCATAAATTCAATCGAAGATTGAATTGAGTTTATGGATTAAATTTTTCGGTGCTACAAGCGCGACAAGACGCGCGGAAGCTTTTTTTTTTTTTTTTAAATAAAATTAATCCTCAGATCTCTCGGTCGGCGAAGATTAGCGATCACATTCGTTATCCTGAATTAATTGGCGTGATGATTAGTGACCGAGCATAACGTGTTTGCGCGAATAATCCATCCTGCCACGTACGATCGCGTCTCATCGCTCCGCGGCGAGGAAAGAAGCGACTGTATAGAGGCGGCAGTTTGTAAAATCATACGTACGATAACACCGAGGTATTTACGAGCGAGTCGAGAGCACGAGCAGTCGGCAGGTGCTTGTAGCAAAAGGTGGTTGGTTGTCTCGAGACAGCCTTGAAGGGAGAGAAAGAGAGATCGGCGGCGATGTGCACGGGTCGTTGCTTTCGGCATGCGATGAGAAACAAAATTAGTCGCTCGCACCTTCGAGCGAATTCATCGTCAGGTAGATCTCGCTGGTCGCCGAATCGCCCGAATCTCGTCTCGCTCTCTCGCGCGAAATGGGAAAAACCGTCTCCCTTCTTGTCCGAATTACGCGATTACGTCAAACGACAAAGCGTTCACCGTGCTCTTTAACGAGCACGCTATCCCGATACGTAGAAAACAATGAGTCGCGGGTATATTCGTGAATCGTTGGCGGGCGCCCGTCGTCCCGTCTGTCCTCGAGAATGGAGGACACGGGGACCGATCTGGTATGGGGCCTCCGGACTAAAAATCGAGCAATCTCGAGCCGAGAGTGCTCGGTCGGAGAGAGGACGAAGGGTCGTCGGCAGAGAACAATGGATCACGTTTGCGCTTCGGTTCAAGGTCCGCGCGAACGAGCGAACGAGCGAGCTCGTGGCCGCGTCTAGATCGGTTTAGAGAGACGGAATCCTCTTTTCACTCTTACTTAACGAAACCGCTAGTCGGGCAGGTGGTCGGGCCCGGTACGTGATTCGTGAATTAGGGGGAAGGAGGGGGGAAGCGCCGATTATATTGGACCGACGAGCATTCGCTCGGCCTTGTTCACGTCGGCGCGAATCGGACATGTCGTGCGGCGTAGTGCCGCTGGCTCATCACCCGATAAATTCCGATTACTCATAGTTACACATCCCGCGTATCGATTATCGTCCATCTTTGGAAGAGATGCGCAACGTAACACAGACACATTAATAATATCTGTCACGGATATTTTACAGAAATACGGAACAGCACGAACACGTGCACACAAAGTGAATGAAAATTTAGGTAGAGAACGAAAATTCCTTTTAGAGAGACCTCCCAAGCAGAACAATAAGTCACGATTCTTTGTAGAAATCTAATGCCGGCCAACTTATTACTGAAAGATAGTAATTAATTACTTATTTGAAATACTAAAAGCACTGAACAATATAGCTTTTAATACTTAAAATAAGTAATTAAATAATTAATTATTTGTCTTCCAGTATTGGCCAGTATTAATTTTCTAGGCATAATTTTCAAGGCATAACGTCAAGATAACGTTAAAATGAGCTAATTAAAAAGTGACTTTAAGGCCCGGTTTTTTATTTTCTCATTAACTTGTAATTAAGTTTAATTTGATAATAATGTAAAAATTCAAAAATTGCATTTTTATAGTTACGCTTCATCATGAAACTGATGGTTTTGTGGAGAGTAACTTTCAAAGTTACCACTACAAGACCATCAGTTTAGTGATTAATCATAGCTAGAAAAACAATTTTTACATCATCATCAAGTTAAGTGAAGCTAAGCTCTAAACAAGTTAACGAGTACATAAAAAACTGGGCTTTAATAGTCACTTTGGAGCTATTTTAACATCATTCACACGTCATGATGATTTATGTTCCGCTTCGGCTATATATCGTATACGAGACGTTGCCAAATTTAGGATCGACGAAATCAACGAAATGCTTGTGAAACGGATAAAATTCAAAATTTGTTAAATGCAACGACGAAATTGTGCGACGCATTTACAGCTAACAGTGACTTTCGTACAGTCGGTGTTAACGTCGATGTCGTCGGCTAAGGGTCAAGGACAATAATCGGGAGAACTCAGCACAAGTCGTAAGATTTTCGTCCCTCGGTTATTTGGAAAAAAACTCAATTAAGTAAATCGCGGGTAGCGACAAGCGTGCGGATTCTTTCCATTAGGCTCTTCCCCAGGGATACATTTGACGCGATATTCAGTTCGCAGGGTGACGATCCACCGGTAATACGAGATTTTTTATTTACGATCTAAACATGACGCAAGTCGCTGTTGTTTCACCAGACTTATATACGTCCTCTCTCCCCCTGTTAAAATAGAGAAATAACTGCGCAGAAAAATATCGGTGCACCTCGTGTGCACGGATCGTGCGCGCGAAGCTCGTTGACGGCCAGGGAGGAGAGAAGAGAAGAAAGAGCGTTATACGATCCACCTAGGTCGGTGCACTTTGACCCGTTCGACATTCGCGAGGAAAATCATATATCGTCACGGGCTACATTTACTTCAGATTTTACAATTAGCTCTTCGTACGTAATACCTATTCTACAATTACATGCAGGGACGGAGACTTTTGACTTTTCTAGATGTGGAGTATCTCATTCGAATGAGGAGGGGGGAGAGGGATTTCAAAATAACACGAATATTTTATCTCTTTTTCTGCATATGCGACATATATTTCTTTATATATACACCTTAGTCAAGTAGTTTTTCGTCAAATCAAAATTTTTTTTTTAAATTTGTCAAAAATTAACATATTTTTTTAAATACTCCGAATTCAGGGAAGTCAACACTCACAGGAGCTCTGGAAAGTTCCATATCCTCCACAAGGAAGTTTCTGTTTATGATTGGTCAATTCTTACAACTTCAATTATTTTGTAAAATGGACTTTATAAAGAGTAACGAGAACGGATTTTTGCATAACGCATAACGCACAAAGCATAAAAAAAATCGACCAATTAAAGTCTTTTATTTCATGGAAAGGCAGGAAATGGAGGACTTTAATTGGTTCCACAGATGTAAGATTTTTCTATTTCCAAGAATCAGAAAAAAGATAGTAAATTAAACGAGATTAATCTTACATTTATGGAACCGGTCCTTAATTTGTTTATGCATAATGCATAACTCATAATGCGCAAGAAAATGAACCAATCAGAGTCTTTTATTTCCTCCCTTTTCATGAAATAAAAGATTGATTGGTTAATTTTCTATGCTTTATGCATTACGCGTTATGCAAAGATCTGTGCTTCGGCCTTAACGTTCTAACATAAATTCCGTATGACGTATTGCGACAAAATAAGAAAATCGAGAGAGAGAGAGAGAGAGAGAGAAAGAGAGAGAATCGATTCGCGATCGCTGTGTACATCTACAAATCGTTCGAAGGCGCGGCTCAGCGTCGAGTAACACCCTCGAATCGGAGATATCCCTGGCTCTAGGGGATTCGCATCCCCGGTGTCGACAGCACGACAAGCCAAAGACACGGCTGCGTTTTTCCAGTCAATCCTACGGGTCCGGGATTCGCCGCTCCGGGAAATCGGAGCTGGTAAAACGCGCGGGCGTCCGTCCGGCGTGGAGGGACGAACAGTGGCGTTTCCACGGGGAAACTTCGCCGAGGCTCGAGCGGATACACGAACGAACGAACGGAGGGGGTTGCGTGGCGTACACAATCGAGGACGGAGTGCACGCATCCGTAGCGTTGAAGGAGCCGAGGAACGAACGCGGCGACGTCGGTCGTTCGTTCGCTCGCTCGCTCGCTGGTTCATTCGGTAGTTGGCTCGCTCCCTCGTGTTGCGTTACATTACATTGCGGCGCAGTGCCGCTACGCCGCGCTGGTAGGTGCGCTAGCGCCTATGCGCCGGGTTCGATGGTGGGGAGGGGTGGCGCGTACCACGTGACGCGGCCAGCCAATCGGACGCGCGCATAGCCGGCGTCCGGCACATGGCGGCGCGCCGGCTTCGACAGTCGCAGTCGCAGTTCGTCGCAGTCAGTCGCAGTGGTAACACGAACGAGAGGGTAGTTGCACGCGCCTGCCTTCGAAAGGAAAGATCGCGGTGAGAGAAGAGAGGCGAGAACGAGAGAGCGAGAGCGAGCGAGGGAGCGAGGCGGTGAGGATCACGAGCGGGAAAGAGAAAGACGGGAGCGGAAACGGAGCGGACGAGAGAGAGAGAGAGAGAGAAGCGCGCGCGGCCCTTGCCTTCGTTTTCAGTGTTTCGGTCTCGCGCGACGGATCGACTTCTTGGACGGCTGAGTCAGTTCCAGTCGGCCGGTGACAAGGCAGCCGAACAAACGCGCGACACGAATCGTCACGTCGTCCTGGTCGTCGGTAGTCGAGGAAAGAGAGAGAGAGAGAGAGAGAGAGAGAAAAGGAAAAAGAAGAGGATCGCGACGGAGAGAAGGAAGTGGAGGTGGAGAAACGAACGAACGAAAGCATCGGTCGAAGACCAAGCGACTGTACGAGTAACGAGCGTAAAAGAGTGGAGTGACTACGGAAACCTCGCTCTTCGACACGAACAACCGCATAAACTACACGCGTTCGGCGGCGGGAAGGTACAGTGGGAGATAGCCATTTTCGTTGCCGGTGCGCGGTACGTACGACGTAGACACGACCGGCGTGTGCCTCCCGGCGCGAAGAGGAACGTGCGACTGACTACTATCACACACCGCGCCGTCGTCGCGGCCCACGTTACACCGTTCACGTTCACGAGAGGGGACCGGAACTGATTACGTTTCAGAGCGGAAGAGATAACGATCATTCGAAACCGAGCCGACAACGTTCGTTATCTTTCACGCGGTGCGTCGAATCCTCTTTGAGTTTTTTTACGCGTACGTAAATAGTCGCAGCGTAGCGTCGCGACGCCAAAGATCATCACGCTCGACCCTAACCGGTGGAAGTTGATCCTCGTCGCATTATCATCATCGTTGTCGTCTTCGAGGCAGCGCGAATCATTCCGTTCGTTTATTCGATAGAGAGGAGACGACGGAAGAGAGGAAAGACCGACGTGAATATACGGTGAACACTCGACAGCGCGGACCCTAGTGCAACGTTTTCAACCATCATCGACATTGTCGTCGTTCTACGTTTCGTCCGGTGTCGCACGATATACGGGAATTTGTAATCGATCGAAATGCCGACGAGTTTGTTCAGCGAGATGGACCGCGGCACGAACGGCGGCGGTGCGGGCGTCTCCTTCGAAGATCAGCGCGCTCTTCAGCTCGCCTTCGAGCTGTCGATGCTCGGCATCCCGGAGGGCTCGTCCGGATGCCCCGGCACCGGTACCGGCAATGGCACCACCAACGATCCGGATCCGCTACAGACCGCGCCAGCCGTCTTCGAGGAAGCGCGTTCTAAGAAGAGCCAGAACATGACTGAGTGCGTGCCGGTGCCCAGCAGCGAACACGTGGCGGAGATCGTCGGTCGACAGGGTAAGTGTATGTTTAGTACTCTGCGAAATTTTATGTCTCCCTTCGCGCCTTTTTTATTCATGGGTCTCTCTGTACGTTTGTCGACTAAGGATTGTCCTTGTTATTAATTTTAACAGCGAGACGCACGGGTGTTGTATTCAAGAATTGAGGCCGGTATTCATAATTGGTTCTTATCTTTAAGATTGTCTTAAGTAATGTCTTGAGATGCCGATACACAGCCTGGCTCTGATTGGCTTATAACATCTTTAAACTGTACTTAAGACAGCATCTAATATAAGAATCGCGACTATATCAATATCGATCATTCAGATGTATTAGTATCGGTAAATATTTTATCGACTGAAAATTCTAAAAAAAATCTTACTATTTTCTGCTTTTTTATTTAATTAATATCATTTTTTCCTTCTAATTCTACATTCTATTCATCTATATTTCTACACAAAATTATTTAATTAATAATTAATTCATCTTTACCCTTCCATTTTATTTCAAAATTATTTATAAATTTCTTTCATAATGTTTAAATTACTACATAAAAAATATCTTAAGACACATTACTTAAGATGGTCTTAAAACAAGAACTGTGAATACTGGTCTGAGATTTACGGGATAAAACAGATAAAATTGGGATCCTTGAAAAAAAGGATCGTTTGAGTATCTACACTCTAAAAAATATCGGTGTGGATTTAACACCATGTGGGGCTTACAATTCTCATCATATTGGTGTCAATACTAACATCAACACATGATAGATTTATAACCCCTAGTGTTTGTATCGGCACCATCGTAATATGCATTTAAAACCCATGAAGTTAAATTGCATCTTTTCAGTATTAATATTAACACAGTGAGATTTAGATTAGACATCACATATCAAATCCACACTAATATTTTTTAGAGTGTAGGCATTAATTTCATTTGTCCCGTACGTCTATTTTTCTATACCAATGTAGATTAACTTTAATCTCTGTTTAACTTACTTTTATTTTATCTTCTTCCTACTTCCCAGAATTAGAAAAAGATAAAAGAGTAAATTATATTGAGATAATCCACATTGGTAAAAATAAGCCACGATCGATATTTCTCGGCGGTTAAACAATACGTTCTCATTTCTACCAATGTAGATTAACTTTAATCTTGGTTCAATTTACTCTCTTCATTTTCTTCTGATTCTTAAACCTAGAAAAAGATGAAGAGTTACTTGAACGAGATTAAAATTAAATTGCGTTGGTAGAAACGGGTAACTGGGCGAAAGGCAACGAGGGATGACTCGGGTCTCTTCGGTACTTTTTTCAAAATCTCGTTGCAACGCCAATACTTGGCGTCATTTTTCTTTTTCTTTCTTTTCCTTTAAACCTCTTTCGTATATTCCGGTTGGTGGAGTCGCGGGCGATTATAGCGCCACTGACAGTTCATTGGCACGACTGTAAACGCGACGCACGCTGCGAGAAACTTGATACCGGCTACGATAGAGTAATTAAACCAATTTACGTACGAATTTCATTTCGCGCGGGCGCGCGCGGGCGCGCGACGTGGACCGGGCGGGAGATCCGGGGTTCCCCCTTCCTTTTCCCTCGAACCTGTCGTAGGTCGCGGTCGTTATGGCTCCGTACTTTTTTTCTTTTTCCCTCCCCGTTTCCTCTACTATTCGTCGCCGTTCTCAACTACCGCGGCGAAATAGTGTTTACGATTTCTATCACACGATACGATGCGACACGATACGTCGCGCTTGCTCGCGCGCGCGACTCATAAATAAAGACGCGTTATATTCTGCATTGCACGGCCGAGACCGATGACTCTCTCGGTCCCAACCTTGAAGAGACCGGTCACCGTTCTGCGAAACTGCTAATTCGTCTCGCCCGCTCTTCTTTTGTCCATGCCGACTATAGTCCCTTCCCGCCTTTTTTTTTATTCCGCCACGTCACTTTCCGAACAGAATGCCAAAATGGTTGTATTTCGCACCACCGGAAATGCACCGGATGGTCGATGTTAACTTATGTCAATGTCTACTTTTGACCTTTACGCTATTGTGTTTAACAAGGTTCCCGCAAAAAATGAAGTCATACAGTCTATGGAAAACTGTTCTTTATTGTCGGAGAATAGAATTTTTGTATGAATTTTTTCACGGATGAAAAAATTTACACAAAAATATAAAATTTTTACCATTTAAAATTTGATATGCATTATCCATGCATTGATAGAAGGATTACATACAGAAAAATACATTCTGTAAAAATTATTTCAAGTAATAATTATTTCAAATATTTCAAAATTTCATATATCTGCAAATCTATCGTAACATCACAAGCATCTAATTTATTCAATTAAAATATGTTGAATTTTAGTCAGTTTATTGCCTTGTTCAAGATTATTAAATTAAAACAAATTCGAAATTTTGTGTATTATATAAAATCGCTTCTTCGATCAATTTGATAATATTCTTCAAAAGAAAATAAATTTGTGTTTTGAATAAGTTTTCTAAAATTTTTTCAAGTTTTTAGTTTTTTTAATTTTTTCCTAAAGTTTTTATAATAAATATTTTTTATAATTTTAAGACCATTATCAAGAAGATATTCTTTGTTGAAAATAACAATTACTTAAAAGGAAGAAAGTAAATTAAGTAGTCACTTTTCTTAGCAATAGAAGGTTATTTTTCTGTGTGTAGGCTTCAAACACAATGATGGGAATAAGGAGTAAGGAACAAGAAATAACAGATTTCAATCTACCAGGAACCGTGTATTCTGGTGTATTTGATTTCCAGTAGATTGAAATCTTCCTTATTCTCCTTTCATTGTATCTAAGTCATTAATTCTTAATTGGATAAAGAAAATAATATATATAACGATTCGGAACGAAGTGTTGATGTCATAGCTTGTTGCAGTTTATCCAAATCTCCGAAATACCAAGTATTTCAGAACATAGATAAGCTTATCGGTCGAAGCTATTTATTTCGAAGCCTCATTAACCTTCGTAATATTTACGATACATAGCACGTGTTTACACAATGTGATCGAAGTAAGAAAGTATCACACAGATCATTTACTATGGAAAAGATACTTTTCGTAAAAGCGTACATTTGTTTTATCTTTTATCAAGTTGTTGCGCAAATGATAAGAAATCTTTCTCGTTATTGAGCGATTAATTCAGTCAATAGGTGGAGAAGGAGGGGGGAGGGGGACAAGGAAGCGCTCCTATTGTCGAACAATGTTATGCGTCCAAGTTCGTGCGCGTCTCGCGGAATGTTTAGAAATTCAAACAACGGCGCGGCACGTGGCCTTGCCATTTAAATCTTAACGTCTGTCAGTGGCGATTGTATACCGCTGAATAATCGGCGACGATCAATACCGTTCGGAGAACCGACATACATCACGTTCCCGTGCATTCGTGCACGCCGTGTATATATATGTATGCAATATGCATATACATATCTCGCTAAGTTGTTTCGTCAATGGGCGGGTGGATCCGCGATGCTCGTTTCGCGAAACTTGGCAAGCGCGAGATATATAATGCATATATATATATATATATATGTGTGTGTATGAATCGATCGATCGTGGTATTCGAAGAATAAACCGAATGAAACCGCGCCAATAGTCAGGGACGCCACTTCCCGTTGGAGAGGAGTGCCAGGAAGGAAGCCGTATAGCTTCGCGGTCATCGTCGCGACCGCAGTTGATATAATACTGACCGTGCGACGTAACTTGTCGGACTTGAAACGACGTCGTCCCGCGCTTGAAATTCCGCGCCTCGCCTCGAGAGAGCCGCCGTACGTGCTCGATTCTCCCTTCCGCTGCCCTTCCGGGTCCCGGTGCGCGTGCTTTTTAATCGACCGTTTTATCGCGTGAGAACCGCCCCGCCACTCGAGATGAACGTTACAGTCTTTCGTTTGGAAAAACGCGGTCCAGATTTTTCAAGGTATTGATTCGACTCAGCTTGGGGCCACTATTTTGTAACTCGTTATGACAGTAACGACATCGTTACATGCGCAGTTTTTTTATTATACAGAATATCCGTGCAACGACGATATATAATAGTCGTCGTTACTGTAACGAGTTACGGAATCATTTCATCCTTGTTTATCAAATGACAAACAAGGATAAATAATCACAAGCGTTGTGAGCGTGAATCGGAATCTGGAATCGTACTTTTGAAAAACATCGTATACATAAAAATATCAAGGAAATCTATAGTACACGTAACATGCACTGAACAATAGAGTCTAGTATTCGCCACTCTGAATTTTTTGGAGTGGAATCTCACTCCAAAGAATGAAAATTGAGTCAGTCTTGAATTTTCAATCTTTAAGTGTGAGAAATATTCTAAAAATTTCAAAGAGTATCAAATGTTGAGTGAAATAATTCTAATCTAACGTTTGGCTAATATAAACAAAAATGACTTTTCTAAATATTTAGCAAGTATTATCAAACATAATAATACAACCAACCGTTTGGTAGTACTAAATATTTAGAAAAGTAAAAGTATTTTGTTTGTATTAATCAAACTTTCAACATTTGGTAACTATTACTGGTCTCTTTATTCAATGATACTGTATAGTATTTTTGTATATTTTCGTATGCGTATATCTTTGAAGAATACGGCTCCTGATCGTCAGTCTGGGATTCGCAATTTGCACGAAGTCGTAAATCGCGTCGTATCGTGTTTTCGCTCGCGATGCGCTCGCGCTGCACATCCGGCGCGACCATTGATCGACTCTTGTGAATGAAACGGTGCCACGATTGCACGCCAATTCGAATTAGTGTTTTCTATAATAAGAGTTAACCAAATGAAGAGTAACGATTTTTGATTATCTAAATCCATATATAACAACCAAGCAAACGCGAATTTTAAATATTGTATTTAAAAATAAAAAATAGTACAAAAGTGTTATACATGGACATTAGTTAATATTATAATAAAAAACGGTACCATTTTTTTTTCTGATGCAATTGATATCAATTTAGCCTTATATTTCGTATATTTTTGACGTCATACATGCGTATGTATAACGTTAGGCATTTAGTAGTAATATCCAATTTAAATATGTGCGTCCCATTAGGCGCTCACAGCTCTTGCGAGCATCATTTATCTTTGTTTAACATTTGCTAAACAAGGATGAAATGATTCCAAGAGCGCTGTGCATCATATGGAACGCAGCCATGGTAAAATGAGTGTTATCAACGTTAATTTGTACATGGCGGCTGAATATGGCGGCAGTTTGGCGTATCTGTTATTATAGAAACATTAATTTTCGAGTTACTTCATGTTTCGCTTTTTTTTTTCTACGTGTGAATACTACGTGTGAGTACTAAACAATAGTTTTTCCAAGATTTTGCTGAAAATTCTATGAATTTCTATCGACGCACCGTGAAACGGAATTACACGCATATTCTGGCCTGGTTTCTCCAATACGAGATGCATTGCGTCTCGTAGATAAGCCACGATTCCTAGGCCAGGCGCGAAACCAGTTTGACATACCTGGCATGAATCATTGCCGCCCCGTCGTAATGCGAGAGTTCTCGTGCTCGCGTGGCCGAGCGGCCCGTCGACTCTATTCCGGCGGTTTCTCTACGAAACGCGATTGTATCGAATCGACGACGACATCTAATGAGTTTGATACGCCGTTTCATCGTGAGGATGTAGCTATTTGTTGATCATTTTCGTTCGTCGTGCCTCTCTTCGCCTCTCTTCTCTTTCTCCTCGCTCTCGTATTATCTCTCTTGGGTCTCTGTCCCTTGCGATTGGCCGTTGTTGTCAGTTCTCTTTCTCTCCTCTCTCTCTCTCTCTCTCTCTCTCTCTCTCTCTCTCTCTCTTTCTCTCTCTCTGTCGATTATATACGTCTCTATCACTCGCTTGTAACTCTCCACTGGACCGGAAGTTGTAATGAGTGCCTCTGTCGCCAGACTCATAGCCTCGCGTCGCATCGTGGCCAACGATGACGTTACTTTGGAAATATCACGGCCGGTTATCCAGGTCGTTAGCTTGTGCACCGCGTGACTTCGAGAGGGAACTTGATTCACGAGGGGAACGAAAAAAAAGGAAAAATATGTAATTGCAGCTTCCAGGAATTGTGAGAGCGCAAAGAGCGATCGTGGTATCCTGACGTAGAATCATCTATTTGTTCCCTTTTGCTTATATCCAGTACTTCTGTATATCTTGTTTTTCAATTGTTATTTCCAATTTGGACAAACATCAAAATTGAATTATTTATGTAATATGCATCTTTTAATCTATTAAAATTGTATTTTTCGTTTTGATGAGATTTAGAAAATCAACGTTTAAAGATAAAATTTTCAAGACTGTGTGTATTATGGAACTCTTATTTGTGCACTTTACCATATGTTCTATATATTTCTTATGTATGAATCGCCTTAACCACAGGTATTCTTAAACATACGTAGTCGTTTTAAATTTCGAATTACGAAAAAGAGATCGTTGACGATCGTAATGCTTAGCGATAAAAGTACCGAAACATGCGCGCGCGACATACAGTGTATACATAACGCTATGCAACGTAACGTTCCTCTCACAAAGCCGTGGAAATTCAAACATAAAACTAGGGAAAACGAGCACGTGCCGCGTGTCGTGGTCTCGCGATCCTGCGCCACGCCGGTAAGGATTTTCTACAGAAACGGAAGATTTGTGTCACCGATGAAATCGTGTTAATGGGTTCCGCGTCGTCGTTAACGCGTTCTCGTGAAAAGCAGAGGGAGAAAGACGCGGCGGCGGAAGGAGAGAAACGGGCAATCCTTCGTACGGTTTTTACGACTCATTCGTAAAGATAGACCAGGAACGGTCGGGTAAGGTATACCGGTTACGTACAGTAATCTCTCACACACCCGAGTTTGAAATTCTGACCTCACGTGCCGACTATGATATACTCTCTCCTTCCGTAAAATATCGCAATCTTATCTGAGGAATATGTACCTTAGTGAAAATGTTTGTCAAGTGACGTGGAGTTTTCCCCGTTACAATTTTTTTTAATTTATTGATTTATATAAAAGTATATAAAACTCACGGTATGTTTCGACTTAATTTAGTCCTCTTCATTTATATTAATATGCGCTTATTTTGTTTTTTTATACTTTAAAAAATGTAATTGCTCATTTATTTCACGGCTGAAGAGGACTAAGTTAAGTCGAAACGTATACCGTGAGTTTTATACTTTTATATAAATTAATAAATATTATCCGTCGCTTTAGATTCGTTTTTAATATTAAGACCTTTATTTGCTGTTGTCCATTGCTTTTGCATATATACGAACTGTAACAAAAATAGTGTTATATACTATTTATTTTGGTTGGACAGAGATTCCTTTGTAACTTGTTTTTTTCTTATGCAGCACGCTAGTATTGACTGAGTGACTAATGCAAGATAAAGAGTTAATATTTAAGACGGAAATGTCGGATTTCCTCGAATTTTACCTGCTATTCAACTGGCAGAGTACAACTTCGGGTTTTCTTTGATCCTCTTTTGCATTCTCTGTTTTCACGCTAATCGTCGAGTGAAAAGGAAAACTTTCTTATATTTTCTAGATAATCGCGCGGCTAACGACCGAGAACGCAGCTATAAGCTCATTTGCATTAATGAAGAGTGCCTGACAAGTGCCCGCGTTCCGATTTCTTCGGCCACTGTGTCAGTCACATCGATCGGCGTAGGGGGATTTAATCTGAATTAATGTCATCATTTAAATAGAATTTAATACTCGTTTTTTTAGTGCAGCTTCTTTCGAGGAGGGGGGAGAGTCGCCCGTGCATGCGCATAGAAACGTGTACACCGTATGCACCTCAACACACCCCATGTGCATCGCGGTTATTTTCAAAAGCCCTCCGATCCGGCTGGCCACAGAAATGATGGCAAAATGAAGCGTTTCCGGCCGTGAAAGCAGAAACTTCATTCGGGAGAAAGGGCCGGGTTACGCGAATATTATTACGCGCGTGTTTTCGGCTGCACGGACGCCGATATTTTGTTACGTGGCCCAACTGTCAGAAATCTGGTCTCTCTCTCTCTCTCTTTCTTATGGCTTTATTTACGAGAACGCGTCAGCCCATTCGTCTGTTCGTCTGTCCTCTCGTCGCTTCGTTCTTTCCAGTTCAATTTGCGGGCGAAGATGTCGAAACTTCCCGCGCTTTCTCCACTGGACCTTATGTACAGGCCGACCTGCTTCTCTTCAAAGATGAAGTCTTGCTCGCTTGAAAATTTATTTCGTTATCGGTACGTGAAACTTAATTTTGCGATACTCGATTAATTACTCAATCGATCGTAATTAATGTTAAAATTTTTGAAATATTTTTCCTACCAAAATCAAAGGTGATAGTCCTCTAAAAATTAAAATTACAGGGTTCACTAAATTTCGATAGAGCATAATCTTAGTTTAATTGCAACTAATGGAGGGGAATAACGAGATAGTTCTCCAGTTATTAGCCAGTCATTTTATTGTATTTTATTACAGTCAGATATAATAGCGTGACAGAAAATTGCGTTGGGTTTTCGAGAGCAGTTTTCAGGATCATCGTGCATACGCGGCCGATTTCGAGGCGCAACAGCAGCCTGAAATTTGTTTTTTCACCGCAGGCTCCAGCTCTTCTCGTATCTCGCACAAAAAGATCGACCGAACGCGCAATGCCGCGGCACATTTCGAGAATGGAAGAGTCCCTCGGAAGAAAAAACGAGAAATTGCTCGACGGAGCGATGGCCAGGCCAGGGTGGCGTGGTGGTGGTGTAGTGGTGGTGCCGGTACTGCTGGTGCCGCTGCGCCGGTGTCGGTAGTGATGATGGTGGTGGTGGTTGTTGATGCCTTTGTTGGTCTCCGAAGCAGCTGCCGACCCACACCGGGCCTTTCCGTTCTCATGCTCGAAACTCGATCGACACTCGACCCGCGGGAACAAGCGAGAAAGATAGAGAAAGAGAGGAACACGATAGGCAGGTCGAAGAGGAAGCGCTGGTCGCACGCGGCGATGAGAGAGATCGAGATCGAGAGAGTAGAGCAGTAGGAGAGATTAAGAGCGAAGGAGATGTAGGGACGGAAGGAGGAGCATCGACTGCTGTCGGCATGAATTTGTTTGAGAGCCGCTGTGAGTTTCGACGTGTTGCCTCCGTCTAGCAGATGTTTATGGCGCATTGCCTGAAATGAGCGGTTTTTCTCGTTTTCTATTTATTTTGTCTGCCATGTGTGCGTGAATTACCCTCCGGACTTACCGACCGGAGGTCCTCTCTTGTCTGCCGAACTTCCCTCCGGGATCCTTGATCAAGATAAAATTTTCTTTTCGTAGCACTCTTGCGAGAAAACTGTTGAAATTGTCTCTCGAATGGCTTGGGACATTTTATAAAATATTTTAGAATACCGACCTCGATACAATAGAATTGTTATATCATAAATCATAACATGCTTGTTAAAACTGACACTGATACCTTTGGTGTATTAATGACAGTTGCAATAAGTACGTTGTACTGATTTAACAATAGTAAAACGATTATCGGAATTTATGCGGAACGACGCGATAAAGAAATTTTATTGCCATTAATTATGCAATCCGTATAATGTAATTGCCATCGTTGAGGATTTGATCGACGCGAATACGTCACGTGAGGCATTCAGTGTATATTTCGGTAGGGTGTGTACGCGGTTATTCATATACAGGGTTGCGTGTTTACACGCAAAATATAATAATCTATACGTACGTGTATATAATGTAAACTGTGTTGTTTTACGTGTTATGGATCATTGAAGCTTATGTTTCTTGTGTTTACACTGGACTGTACTAAAACTTCTATTGCTCGTATATTTTCATTTGTCAATATTAAAGTCAGGTATATTAACGATCATAAAATTTTTAATTATCTCTTCTTGTATTGCTTTATTCAATTTGTAATAATTTACATATTTTGCCTTGCTTATATAAGATCTGTTTTCTGTAGCTGAATTAATGCACTTTTGGAATTTAAAGTGGAATAGATACATGATGTTTGATTTGATATTTGGCGAAAGCGAGAAAGAATTTTAATGCATTCTAATGCAGGAATAAAAAACAGACCTATTATCTATATGTACATATTCCATGTAAACGTGATCTTGAAGTATATGGTCTTAGTCATATATAAAATATGAACGTTTCTGGTAATAATTTTTTTTTGTATAAAAGCGAATTCTTTCAAATTTTGAATTGAATTGTGCACGTGACTTTTATTACATTCTCGTTCCGAATAACATTCGCTAATACGGGTTAAATCGCACGTCCGTAGATCAGATGGGACTATCAGCGCACATTTATCATCCTCCAGCAATTTGGAAACGGGAGAATTCAACCTTTAATAACCGCGGATCTCTTAACCCGCGCGCTTTTCACAAAGAACCTCGGCTCAGACAATTCCCGGAGTTCTTGACACCGCAAAGACGAATTTGCATTCCCTACGAGATGATAATGAAAGACCGGTCTCGCTTCTCCTAATCCAACCTGTGGTTGAATAGCGGGTTGTTAACGCTAATTAATGACCGGAAAGTTTGTGAATCGGTCTCGCCGCGATAATGTAAACTCCGTCCGCCGGTGTCGTTGATCAATTTCTACCGTGGCCGATACCGGTGTCCTGCGGGAGACAGGATAGGATAGAATTTCGGTCCACGAGATGTATGCGAGTGCCTCATTGGAAGCGGAGGACGATGTCTTTGTTTGTTGGGCGCTGCCAAGCGGGCGCGGGACAGTATTCGAGGATACACGAGGAATATCGAATATCCGAGAGAGCGACGAACGCACGACCGGCCGGTTGCCGCAAGAGACTTTGCCTAAGAACCTTCTTCGCTTTTCTGCCCTCTGCCGCCTCGTCCTGCCTCCTCCTAAGGCTCCTGCCGAGCTCCTCCTTTGTCAGACCTCGGTCCCCGGTCTCTGCGTTTCCTTTTCCTCTCTTTATCACGCAGGACATATAGCTTGCACCCAGGATAGTGCACCCGCGGTATTGCATATCGTCTCTGCGCAACTCTATAGCACTCGGGGCTCGGTATAATTTTACGATTCAAAAATACGCGTAACAAAGTAATTCCGAGCTATCAGCACGCAACTTTCAATACAAGTAAACATATAGACTCAGTTTTTTATTGTCTGATTAATTTGTGATTTATATTTAACCTCATTCAACTTGATAACGTAAAAAGTTTTCTAATTATAGTTATTCGCTAATAGTTTTGTAATTATAACCTTAAAAGTTATTCATTACAAAACTATCAGTTTAGTGATTAATTACAGATAGAAAAATATAGTTTTTACATTATTGTCACGTTAAGCATAACAAATTAATCACCAAATGTAAAATCGAGCCATTGTGAGTTTGTGTGCAACTAGAATATAATTCAAAAAGATATTTTAAGATTGAGAGAAATAATAAAATTATTAATTTCTGTTTACATTGTATATTTTCAATATAGAGAGAAAGAGGCAAAGCATTTTTCCAAAGTTCTATCTCACATTCTTCAAACACTAGTTACTAGTGATGACCATGTTTGAACCACCGTGTTTGAACGTAAGGCGACGATTTCTTACAATCTGTCGCAACTTATGGCTCGCGTAAAATTGAACGACGGCGCAAAAACTGCAACAAAGTTCGGAACACCGCGTGTGCGCGGGAACGGGTTTCGACACAGTTCGTGTGTGAAAAAAAAAGTGTCATTTGAGCGTAAAGGGAATTCTTTTCTTTTTCACAACGGTGCACATCCTCTCTGCGCGACGCGGCACGCACGAGTATCCGATTATTCCGAAGACCGAGCGTACCAAGAGGAAGTGGTTCGCATAACCCACCCACTTCTGTCTCTCTTTCTTTCTCTCTCTCTCTCTCTCTCTCGTATGCAAGCGCATGTACACACGACTCCGCGATGAAGGCGTGAGTGTGTATTATGCACGGACGCGCGGGCGGTCGAGTCTCTCTCGCTCCATTTGGCCAATCCGCATCCCGTGTACTCTGCTCGCAACAATGCGCTCGACGTGGCACTTCCGTCCGGACGAGGAAAGCATCGAGAGCCTCTGTAGAGCCTCGTTCCTCCGAGGCTCCGTTTAACGCGCCAACAGCTGCGCTCAATAAGCTCGGAGAAAAATTATCTCTTTCTGATAAAGATATCACTTTCTTACGCACCGATTACATTAAACTGCAACGATGCATTTCTCTTTTCTCAATTCGTTAAAATAAATAATATTAAACAAAGTATCTTTTAATTCCGAAATTTGAATACACAACAACTAGGAAATGAAAGTCTTATGCCCATTTTTATCAATGTAGATTAATTTTGATTCAACTTATTCTTTCTTTTGCTAATTCCTAGAACTAGAGAAAGAGAGAGAGAAAAAAAGGTGAAGAGTTGATTGAACTGAAATTCAAATTAAACTACTTTGGTAGAAACGGGTTATTAAACTGTCAAGTTGGATCTTTAGTTAATCTGTAGCTTTAAATAATTTGGATAATTTTATATATACATCCAATCCTGCGCGCCAAATTTAATTTTCATCGATCTTGAAACGCAATCTTAATAGAATTAGAGTAGTAATATCGCGAATTAAATTGATAAGCAATTTAATAGGATTGATGTTCATAAACATTTTACGATATCAATAATCTGATGCTAATTAAGTATCTTAAAAACTATCAATAATTTTATTGCGAAAAATCGTTAGAATAAATTAATACAATTAGAATTAATTAACATAATTCGCTAATTTATCGTTATATATATATACACCGATTATTTTACATCTTGATTTAAATCTCCATGTTAAACACAGGTACATAAACGCGCGATGGGAAAATATCGACGAGGAGTACGTCGACGAAAGCGCGTATTTTCGTGTCGCGTCTCGCGAGCGCATTTTTTTCCCGGCTCAAGGGAAAACCTCGACCTCGCTCGCCATCAACCGACCTTTCTTTCTCCATCCTGGTTAAGAATCGAGTACGAATGTCGACCAAGCGGAGTACGTAAGAGAACCTTCATATAGTACGTCGAACTGTGACGTAGTCGGCGATGCGTGTCCTAGGTCAAGATTCAAGACTGTCTACTGTGTTGGCCGACCGCTTCTTTCTAGCCGAAGCCGGGGCTTCATCCTTTCGCTGCTTGGGCTCGGTTTAGCTCGATTCTCGACCGTGTGTATGCGTGCGCAGCGAACATGCGAGCATTCTCGTGCACGCTGCCGCGTGCGTGCGTATGCGTGTGCGCGTGCATGCGTGCGCCTGCAATGAGGAGCGAGACACTCCAGCACACATTCGCTGCCTATTCGTCTCTCTCACTTTTTCTCAGCTATACGCCTATGTTCTGTGTTCTCCCCTCTTCCTTCTCGTAGCTCACGCGTCTTCCCACTCACAATCCGGTCGGTCCCTGTCGCACAGTCATCCGTTCACTCTCGATCTCAAGATGAGGCCAATCGACTGTCCCAAACTTTTTTTCTCGTCGACGCGCGCCGTCCTAGTAATGAAATCATGCGTCGCGGGCAGCGACGTGAAATCGAATCAATTTCCGAAGGTCGACGCGCGAAAGCGCCGTAATTAAGCGTTTGCCTAAAACGTGCCATTTACGCTTATTTATAGTTAATTTTGAATAATTTACGGATTTATATTTCTGTAAAATATTTTCCAAATAGGTACTCTCTAAATCTGAATCAGTGGATAATCAATGATATCAGTGCCAAGTATGCCACTGGTAATCAGTGAATGAAATGTGAGATCCCTAACCTAGCTGATCTTTATTATGTAATCTAACCAACCTTGTTTTAATGCATAAATTCAATGAATATGGTATTAGAGGATTGAAATTAACGTGCAAATATCAGTATCTTAGTTATATAATGCTCAAACATTTTTCCTTTTTTAATTGAACTTCACTGATTATCAGTGTCAAGTATGCCACCCGGTAATTAGTGACTATCCACTGATTCAGATTTAGAGAGTAGTATATTATTATGAGATTACTCACAACATGGTTCTGAATGCATTTATGACTTTTAATTAATAAAAGTAAATAACCCCGAGGAAAACGTGCGTTGCTAAGCATTTAGATGAGGTCACCGAAAAGACCCTTTGTCCGTAAATATCGCGAGAAAGCTGTCGTCGGCACTCGCGTGTGTGGCACGTGCTGTGTGGCGGCTACGTTAGCTACGTTAGCCAGCCTTTAAGGCTTTTGTCACTGTTACGCAATCGCAAAAATCGCGGAAAGGGAAAGCGACAACGACGATGGCGGCGACGACGGCGGCATTCTGGCCGCTCTAATGAGAGATGCACAGCCCTCGGCGATTCGAGAGAGAATGATGTGAGAGAAGATGACGAAAAAAAAATTTTGTGGCACTGACCCACTTCCGCTTCCCTCGCGCACTGTACGTCTTTTTTTTTTTTATTCACTGCAGATAGACGAATCCTTCATTGCGCCTTCACACGAAAAAGTAATCGGTAATAAGTTACTCGCGTTCAACCTTCTAGCGATGAATACTGCAGCAAGTACCGTTTATGCTGCCGTAAACATCGAGCAAATTTGTAAGTCATGTTTTGTGTACAAACATTATGATTATGCTAGCTTATACATTATTTGGTCATTAATTTCCGCGCGTTTTGGAGTAATTTCTCGATGAAAGCGCCAGTTCAAGTATATCCCGATAAAAAAAGATAGTGTCTCGGGTTATATTGATCGATTAAAAAGTAATTGCCAATCGTTAATCATAATTGCGCAATTACTAGTGTGATTACGGTTTAAAGAAATAACGTGAAATGTTGATTTGCTTACCGCTTACGTTTTTTTGTGTGTCATAGCTCTTATTCTCACGTCGCGGTCGTGAGGCGATTCGCGTTTATCATCGCGTGTCTGACGACGTGCGTCGTGTGTCTTTCCATGCTATTAGACGATTCAGAAGTGCAACAGTCATGCATAATTCCTTCCTCGGCTTTTTTCGCGTGCCTCGCCGACGACGACGACGATGACGACGGTTTGGTTGCGTAGCAGCAGCAACGGCTGCCGCGTACATACGCACATGTATATATTATGCGGCCGACGATAAGCGCGACTGTAAAGCCGAGCCTCGTGTTCCAATTATTCAGAGAGAAACTTTCGCTCCCGCGGTATTATTGGGACATGTAACGCGATCGGTATTAAGTTGCCTTTACGCTCGACATAACATTTTGTTCTCCCGACGTCTGCGCGAGCCCACGTGCGAAAAATGAGCGATCCGCTCTTATTGCTCTTTTTTTGTACGAGAATTTATTATTCGAGAGGAACTTTGCGAAGATATTACTGCAATATGTGCACGGAGAAAGAAGTACTATGTAATAAAAGTTACAATTTTCTAAGTAAATTTTGTGGAATGATAAGTCCATGGAGGGACAGACGGCGCCATTTATGTAAAATTTACTTTATTTTTCTGGTTAATGAGTAATTGTCGTATAGAAATATTGTAAGGTACTTTTTATATTTCGTAAAGTAAATTTTGTTGAGAGTTGTTCGTGTTTACGTCTTAAGAATAATACACCGAGAGAAATGGTTTGGTTGAAAATGCACAAACCAGAAGATTCTGATTAAATCAATCAGAATTCCGATTATCTCTCAACTAGAATTTTAGATCTCAGCTAGATTTAATAAAAAAATTTTCTGATTAAATCTACTAGAAAATTTTCTGGTTAAATCTAAAATTCTAATTGAGATAATCGGAATTCTAATTGATATAAATCGATCTTCTAGTTGTCTATTTTCAACGAAACATTTTTCTCAGTATATAATTTACTTTACTGTAAGGTGATAATTACTTGAATAGATACTTTAATTGTAATGTAACTTTTTACTTTACACCTTCGGTATTTTGACTTTCAAGCAAATAAAGTTTGTCATAAATTCGGTAAAAATAGCTAGAATATTTTCACTGATCTTGTAAGATAAAAATTACACATTTTTCTCCGTATGTATAAAAAAAAAAAAGAACCCGTTGGTTCCGAATATCGGTCGTCTCGATTGAAATCGCTAAGTGTTCCTAACGAACGGTGTTTGTCGACATCGTCGTTCATTAACTTAGAGATGATGCCAGAAAAAAAACGTTAACCCCGATTCATCGTTAATTGTTAGTGAGACACTAACGACATTAGAGCGACATATTGCACTCGTAGTTGCGCCACGTGTTTCGCAGCACACGTGTCTCGACAATTAGATCGTCTAAGGATCGAGAGAGAAAGAGAAATATTATTTGAATTTAAATTTTAATACTTTTCCTATAGTCGTGGAATTAAAATGAAGCGCTCACCGTATAATAACGGTGTGCAATGAGAACCAAAATTTGAAAGGTCACGTAAAGGTAACGAAATCACGTGAAGCAGATTAATGACAGCATTCTATAAAGATTTATGATTTGAATCAAAATATTATTAACAGAACGTTCTTTTTGCGAGAAAGAGATTTAGATTAAACACAACAGCTTTTTATTTTTTTATCTTTCTTTGTTCATATAATTCCGCAAAGTGAGATTTAACAACCTGATGGAGAAGTATTTACGTAAACGGCAATATCGGGAATCTTTCCACTCCCTGTGAGTATCCCAATGATATTTCGCCCGGGCGAGCCGACGTCGGTGACCTCAAACTCGATTGGCGGTGAGGAATCGAGAGAAATATCGTGTCGAAATTCACAAACCGCTTTTTCTCAGAACGAAGATCAGAGATGAAATCTGCTTTTTTATGCGGCCGATCTATCCGATAGTTACCGAAAAGCGTGCGAGAGAGGAAAATGATAACGGGGCGCCTAATAGTCAGCGATTTGGCGACGCTCGATCCTCGTAGACAACAAAGAGTCCGGCGACGAGGATAGGTGGGGGGAGGGTTCTCAACCTCCGAAGCGTGCGGCGGTCGCGCTGCGAAACACATCGTCGGTCCCGGCCCGTGGACCTCGTATACCCGTTCCTTTGTCCGGCCTCTTTTGAAGAACCGCCGCGAAGGAGAGCAGCTCGCCTTGAGACAAAGCGCACGCACCTACCGACGCAAAAGCACGCGTGTGGTGCGCTACCTTACTACCCTCTCTGCCTCGCCGTGCCCCGCGTGCTGCCTTGTCTCTCGAATGTCTCTCCTCCTTTTCATCTCGCTTCGCTGTCTCTTCTCTCTTTTTCTTTCTTACTCTCTCTATTATTATGTTTTTGCGATTTATTTGTGTCTGCATCGCGGCCGATTTTCAATTTTTTTTCTTTTTTTCCTCCCGCCTACCTTTCTCCGCCTTCTCCTCTTCGAGGAAGGAGTCGTCGGCCTCGCGCACCGTGCCCTCCCGCGCACACGAATTCGCAGGTGCATCGGGCTTCGTAAACTTTGCTCTTTCAAGGAAGAAAAAGGAGAGAAAGATAACGGCCGCGTGTCGCACCTGTACACGCGTGCCCGTCTTTTGTCAACGTCATTCGCGCCGGAAAGCAGCGCGCCAGTTAATCGGCCGCGTTAAGAGACAAGGTGTACGAACGCACGTGCCGCTGCTTCCTTCGGACAACGCGAGCAGACAGGTGCCCGATGTAATTAAGCCGACGACCTGGCCAGGTTTGTCCTGCAACGCCGCGCGCGCGCGCGCGTTTCGCGTTCCAACGCGCCCGAAATATTTTATTCCACCTCGATGCAGTGTCTTTTTTTTTTTTACATTGTCGACTCGTCGCGTTCTTAGACGAATCGCGATCGAAATGATTATAATTTCAAATTTCGACGTAGCAAACACGTGAGAATGATTTTCTTCTAAGGTCGGTAGCGACAACAGGCGTTAGGTACATTCTTGCGTGTCTTTGCAGCACCGAAGACTAAACTCAAGATTTTATCTGAGTTTTGAGAATCGTTACTATTCGCACCGTGTTCCTATTTCGAAAGAGAGAAAGCGACGGATAGAACGGTTAGGTGTACGTTAGGTATACGTCTGTCCTCCACAGGTAGTCGTTGAAAGTGGTGCACCTTCCGTTGTGCCAGGGCGATTTTTGGTATTATCGTGCCGAGGGTATATCTCGTGTCCTTCCGGACCTGACCTCGTCCTCATGGCCTGTCGGCGTTGTAATACCTGTCTTTCAATGGAGGGAGTTGTTATATACCTGCGTTTCACGAAGCTCCTCACCCTTCGCGCGGAACATTTTGAACGATAATGGCCCGTGTCTAACAGCTGCGGCGAGCAAAAAGTACTTTGACGGAATTTTCCAGCCCATAGCTGCTCTCCCACCGCTCTTTTCGTTCACTCTATTGCTTTATCTCCGTGAAATCTTCTTACATGTTAACTTTATTGTTCTCATTTCATTGTTGTCGTCATTTTCTCTCTAGATTTTAACAATCCCAGAATTTTAACGGTTCAATGGGCCAAACAAATTTTGGGAAACGTAAATATCTATAGGTATATGATTTTAAATATATTATAGACATATATTTTTGAAGCACAGAAGTAAGAAATGAAGGAGATATTCCGCTTCCGTATTTCGAGTACCGGAAGATTCGCGATAATATTGTCGACAAACACAGGACATGCAGGCAGATCACGCAGTACATTACGGGGTAAAACCTCCAATAGGCGAGACGACATCGTCAGACTGTGGTACTTCCTGCCGATGACGGAGGAGGCTTAGAAAGTACGAGGGGAGAAAAAAATTGGATGGCGTATTCGCCGTGACGGGCAGACTGCCACGGTGGCGGCCATTGGCTGCGCTAGACGAAGAAACGGAAGGTGCCCGGATCGTGCTTCGCATCCGAAAGCTCGTTGGGCTCGTGCCTCCTACCGTTCCTTCTCGGTCGAGTAACCATTTCCGAGAATTTCCATCGATTGATTTACAAGAAGCGCCTTTTAGCTCTCCCGCCTGTCCGCGCCTCGTCTAATACTTTTTTAAATATCCAATCGGGAATTTTTAATTTCCTGGAAATGAAATTCAGTAAAGATCCTCCAATAAGAGTCGGGACACGAGCCACAATTTGTATGCAGGATAGTAGTTTTAACAAAACTCTGCGAGAGAGAAGAACATTTCTTTTCTTTCTTTTTCTTATTCTGTTTTGTCTTATCTATTTCTTCCTCTCATCAGGAATTGTTAAAACATGGACTAATCAAAAGTGGCTTTCTCATGTTGAGAAAGCCACTCTATTAGAGAAGGGAGGGTCTCTACGGAGGTGTGAAGAGGACGTCTGGTGCAGAATGGCGAAACAGTTTTATCGGAATGCGCGGCTTCTTTTATGCGAACGAGTAGGCTCCCTTGTTTTTCACAATATATCTTTATGTCACATCTATTTATCCCAAGAATGTGTTGCATTTCGAGTTGGCTAACAAGCTGCCAACTCAACGTAGATTACAAGTCTCTTCATTCACATCTAACCAGCGTGGGTGGTACGAAAAAGACGTCAGTTGGAAGGAAAGAAAGCGAAAATCCGACCTGGTCGTTCGACCGACCGGCCTGCCGGCCTCACTCGTGTTGCCTTATCTCATTCAAACAATCCTACTATCAGAAGTCTCCCGAGTTCGCATATCGCGTTCTGCAACCAGCTCGTCGCTTCGTCACTCATTCTCGTCGTTCTCTACGACGTGACTTTGCGCCATCGACGCTCACGTTGAGCACCACTGAAGCCTCGAATCGTTGAACCACGGAGTGGTTCAGTGGCTCCAAGGCCGGCGGAAACCACGGGTGGGATGTGCGGGGCAGAACGGCCCTTCTTCGACTGGAATCGTTTCTCTCTCCCATACAGCGGCGTGAGCGCGCCTTCCTTCGTCGACCTCTGCTTCGTCGTGT
>NW_017255975.1:3061606-3100270 GCF_001594055.1 Mycetomoellerius zeteki
GTCGTGTAGCCTTCGTGGTCTCGCAAAGAAGGAAGAAGCAGAATAAGACGATCACGGTGACGAAGACAAGGAGGTGGATGATACAGGGAGGAGGAAGACGAAGATGAAGACGAAGAAGAACTCGGATTGGCTCTCGTGGGCGACAAAAATGCGCTGCAGTGCGTGCTGCCCCGTCGTCGCCTCGTCTCGACGCCCGGCGTCGATGCGCGTCTTGTTCTCGAATCGTTCGCGGCCCGGCGATTCGTTCGCGGAAAGTGCAACGCGCCCTGCCTGCGTGTCTATGACCTTTTTGCCGGACGACCGCGACCGAACTCTTGTTCATCATGCTGTATTATACCGATAACAAATCTTTCATTATTAATCTTTCATTATTGGGACATGATATATAATTAATCGATCGTTCAATTATTCGGATGGTGTTTAATGACAACTTTCATTATTCGAGAGACATATTGTTTAAATATCATGTCCTTTAGTTAGAAATTTTCGATAACATGATATCGCTCACATACAGTGCTGACATTTTCATTGTTTCAATGTCAAAGACAATGTCTCGGTTTACTTCATGGGAGATGGATTGCGTTATGGACGCAAATAGAGTTGTCCGTGTAAAGAACTCTGTTGGAGCGATTAGAGTTCAACTAGACGTAATGGGTTGAGCATGATTTGCGTTTTACATTGCGATATTGATGCGAGTCATTCGAAAATTATATCGCACGGTTATATTGCTCTTCATTTGCAACGAGCCGTGTTTCTTTGTATATTGACGTATAATATATATATTCGGGATGAGAGAACGATACGGGTATGCGAGCCATCGTTGGTGCGCCGGCCGAGTCCAGCCTGTTTAGTGCTCCTACCACCGCCTCTTCTCGAACGACCCAAACCCATTTTAGGAATGAAATTTGCGAGATTGTCGAGCCCACCCCGCCGACTGCACCAGTTAGGACGAGCAGAATTCGCGGAATTCTAAAGACGACGCGCGGCACGGCCGGTCGTAATTCCTCTCGGGAATCTCGCAAGACTTGATAAGGACATGGTCGGATTTCGCCCGTCAGGGTTGTCACAAAATCAGAAATCACATGGAAATCACAGGGAAATGTCAGAGAACTTTGCAAAATTTTCTGGAAAATTAAAATTTTTGACTTCAAAGAAGTTTAATGTACGTACATCACACCTACGCATTTTTAAAATACTATCAATTTAACAATTAAATGCAAGCAGTATCAGCAATATTAAAAGTAATTTACATCGCTATGTTAAATTGCTTTCTCAACAAAATATTTGACGGTTTCCAAATCAGGACGAAATTACAAAAAGTTTCAAAATATTATTGCAAGCATTAGGAGAAAATCATGAAATTTGGTTTGGAAATCAGGGAAAAGTTATGGAATTTTAGGATGAGGAACTTGTGATAACTCTGCTCGTTGATCTCGAGATCCTTTGGACGCGACGTCATTCACCTGTACGAGATTTTACTCATGTATCTTCATCCGTGAGAGACGATTTAATACCGTTTTCGATTTTCGCGCATGACATGATATCTTGTTCCACGAAGTTATCGCGAATCGCCGAGAATCCCGGGATTTACGCGGGATTCTACGTCCTCCGGCATATCAATAACTGTGATTAATTTCAGTTTATGTGCACTCGATGTGTACAGTGATCGCGTTGACCGAGAACGGGGCGCGCTCGTTGACAAGTTGAAAGCGGTTTGATTTAAGTTGAAAGCGATTACGAACGTTAGGCACGCAATTAGAAATCGTTGCGTTGGCCAACGCGTCTTATTACTGAACACCTTTAACTCAAGTATTATGCAACTCGTTCGACGACACACGTCACTCCACGGGCTAACACTTTTACGCGTACCTGCGAACAGGATAGGTGAAATCAGATTTGAATTCTATATCCTGTCTCCCTACTTTCCTCAGTTCAAGGTTCCCCAGAGCGAATAGTTTAAATGTCAAAAATTTCCGTACCGTAATCCTCGCCCGAGGGATTTACGAGGATTGTATCGCCCATCATGACAAATTTTGCAGGAAGATTAACCACGTTTCAAGCTCGCCTGTCGTTCGGTATTTTTGGACGATCTATTTCCTTCCATTTGGTCCTTTGCCGAGAGGCTCCAGGAGGCTCCGCGCGTGTTCTGTCACAGAGATGTGTTCTCTTGCTGGTGGTCCGCGAGAAAAATGATGATAATTGGGATCGATACAGCTGTGGATGTTCGTCGATCGCAATCAATCAGTCGAATCATCGAATGTCAAAATGTGAAGCTGCAAACTAGTCAAAGTCCCTGAATCGTCTAGAAACGACTCACATCGTTACTTTACTTTCCGTATCATGACTTCCTGTTTACTTTTCGCGTATTGATATTCTCGTACGTTAAATATTTGACTTGCGTTTCGATCGCGATGATCGTAAGATTACGTAGCTATCGATAGCATTGTTGAGAAAAGATTTCGAGTTAATTTAGTCGTGCAGGTAACGCGTGACAATATTTGCGACTTTGTTACGTACGGTGATCGGTCTATCTACCTATCTCTTTCTCTCTTTCTATATCGTAGATAAACTATCGATCATCGCCTTTATGCGAACAGTCAGCTTGCTCTGCTCGCTGACGCGAGGACACAATCGATAACCGTGATATAAATATATCGAGGCAGTAGACCACGTAGTAACAATTATTTTTACGTCGTAAAGATGCGGCTGTAAAAGTGCCTCGTGATGTAGCTCTCTTATCTTCTTCATGTTAGAATTCCTCAAAGTAAGAGTTAGGCCGCCATTAATAGAGAACGGAAATGTCTCTCCATGGCACGTGAAAGATTAGCAAATATATATTATTTACAAATATTACTTTAAGAATAATTACTACAGGGAAAGAACGGTTTTGCTGAAATATCTAAAAATTTAGCTAGATACAGATCTAAAAATAAATTTTGTTGGATCATCTAAATAATTATATAGAATGTTCAAACTTTTTACTGAGGGCTAGACTAGATTTTTTGCGATATTGCTCATTATACTTGAGTTTTCTACATAATTATTTAGATGATCCAACAAAATTTATTTTTAGATCTGTATCTAGCTAAAATTTTAGATACTTCAGCAAAACCATTTTTTCTGTGTATAGTCTATTTCTATCAGTATAGATTAACTTTAATCTAGATTTATTCACTCTTTATCTTTTTCTAATTCTTACAACTAGATAAAAAGTAAGTTCACACAATTAATGTATAGATTGATCTAGTAGATAAAATTATACATGTGAAAAGACATGATTTAATCTTACGATAACATTCTGTGTTTTGTTTGTGTCGCTTCTTTCCTATTAAGTGGACAAATAAAAAATCATCACTCGGTGCTCTGACTCTTGAGAAACTACTTTATACCCAGATATCGATTTCCCCGGCAGCGTGTAAGTGCAAGGAACCACGCAAGTTGCGGGCGCGTGTTTACGCTCAGTTTACGCGGCCACTCGCCGGATTTCGCAATAAATTCAAGGATATGGCTCTTCAAGGCTTCGTCTGCTCGATGTCTGGCCACTCCGCGATGTGCATGTGTCAGTGTCGCGGGCCGTAACGATTGAGAGAAGATGACCACTCAAAAGTTCTTCGTTTGAATTGATTTACGAGTCGTATTATATACGATTAGCGGAGTATAAATAAAAACTGACGTACACGGAGATGCAACATATTTAATAAAACAGTGACATATATATCATGTTTACGTGTATAAAAATAAATTACGTCAGAACGTTTCAAGAAAACATTGAAATTCATTTATCGATAGCGTATCAAATATGATACACTGTGCACTTGAGATTTTAGTTGACGATGTTTACCGTACCCCTCGACATTTCGATGCAGATGAAACGTGCAAGTGCTCGTGAATTTTCATCATCCGTGTGGTATCTGACATCCATATTATTTCTCGCCGGTCGTAGAACTTTGCAATGTGTATCGTAGCGTGCAGGATAAAGAAAACGACGTCGCATTGGGGACCAGACGTCATCGTCGAAGCATGCACTCGCTTCGGATCACCGCAGCTATACTTCGCGGCAGTTGAAACTGTGGTTCGCCGGAAAAATCGCGCATGCACGCATACTGATTGCGGTTTTCGCGCACGAGCGGGACATAAAGGAGCTGTTTATTTCGAATTAACAATTTTCCTCGGAAAAAATAGAACAGCCATTCGACGATTTCGAAATACATATTGTATATGAAAAAAAAAAACTAAATTTTAATAAATATTTATTAAATGTAGATATACATTTATTTGATACAAAAAACCATTTAATTATTTTTTATTGAAATATTCATCATTTATGCTGTAAATAAAATGTATTGAATTAATGTTTACTTAATGGCTATTTAAAGAAGTATATATATATATATATATTTAGTAAATTTTTTTTAGTGTACCTACTTATTTAATTCGCGTGTGATTGACATATAGCGTAAATCTCAATTATCAATTTAAACACTAAAAAGTGCAGTGTTTAAACTGTTTACGTTTAAAACATCTTTGTAAAACAAGCGTACAATAATGAAAAATATTTCAATTTTATAAAAGTTTGTTTATTGAAAAAGTAAAACTGAAACATCTTTAAGCTTAAAAAACGGAGGCAAGAATAAGTATTTTAATATCTTAAAATTAACGTCTTTTTTGAGGGCACAGATCTTGCGAGGTAACAAACACAATAGAAATACACGAAAAGAACGGTTTAGCTGAAATCTTTAAAAATTTAATTATATAGGTACAGATTTGAAAATAATTTTATTAGGCCGTTAAAATAATTACATAAGCTCAAACTGATTGCTAGAATATCAGAACTTTTTGTAGCATTGCTCATCATATGCTTGAGATTCTTATGTAATTATTTTGATGATCCAACAAAATTATTTTTAGATTTGTAGCTAAATTTTTAGATATTTCAACAAAATCGTTCTTTGCGTGTGTCAATACAGATTTCCTCTCGGTCGGGAAGCTCGTGTTTAAGAATGAGGACATCATCCCAGCATGTCATGTGAAATCTAGTCGATGTAGTTGAAATATCGATGGTCGTATCTACAGTTTCATCGAATTTTTTCAACTCGCTAAATTGTTGGATCGAGTGGCCGAAACAATTTCAGTCAGGTAGCATCGAGTTTCGATTGCGTTTGTGAGGGATGCGGGAGAGCTAATCGAGTGAGGTGTTTCTTTTTATTTTCTATCTCTTTATCTTTTTTTCTTCAACGAGACTTACCGGAAAAAATTTGAAAAAATATTTAAACACACTGAAAAAAAGAAATGTTCAATTTTAAGATGTTAAAATGTTTTGTTCTTGTTTCCATTTTTTAAACACTTAAAGATGTTTTAGTTTTAAACTTTTTCAATACGCAAAACGCTACGTGTACGGATCGAAAACACTATGTACTTCAAATTCAAACACAGTGTTTTATTTATGGAAAAAGTTTAAAACTAAAACATCTAAGAACAAAACATTTTAATATCTTAAAATAATTAAATACTTCTTTCTTCAGTGAATATAACTTTTATCCGTCCATAACGGTAAACTATTCTAAGCTTTTACAAAATGCGCCGCCCCATGTTTTCTTTGAAAGCTTGTCTTTCATGGTTGATACTTAAAGCCTGTGTTGCTGAATTTCTTCTTTAGCAAATATAAATGGTACGGATTGGTCCGGGGACTATTCCAGACAGGTCTCTCTATCCCTGAATAAGTTCCCATGGAAACCATTGGCGTAGCTGGCCGCTAATCTTTTCTGACGTGCCATTGTATGCATCGCACGTGTGTGTATCCACATATATATATATATATATACATATATATATATTCGATCGAAGGGTGAGAGAAAAAAAAGCCCTCCAGAAAAAACTACTCTCGTGCCAAGAAATCTCCAAGGTTAGTCAGGGATTCGAAATTATCCGAAGCGTGAAATTGTCCGTCTTTCGCGACGATTCCGTAATCAAGCTCGCGCGATACCCCGATATATTCTCTTTTTGACCTGGTCGAAAGGGTGTCGTCCAAGATCGCGCACGTTTTCTGTCGTGCCCGCACAACGACGCGCAACGCGACTGAATGGGAGGACAATGAAGACAGTGCGTATCGCGCAGCGCTTATCGCACGTGTGAGATACTGTGTCGCGGCTCGGCCTCGCGCCCACCGCGAGCCACGCTCGGTCTGCGTCGCGGATAATCAAATGAATTATTGACCACGAGGCGACGACCGTCGGCCGTTGATCTAATCGGCCGTTTTAATCGCGTCGGACGACGTAAGCGCGACGCGCAGCACACAATTGCTCTCTTCGGAGAATAAAGCGAAAAACTCACTCATGAGCGTTTTCACCAAGTATTGCACTGCATCGAATAGATATACCGTATAATATATTGTATATTACGTAATGACAGCGCTGGTGTAGTATGGTCGCGGATGATTCACTGTTAGGTCAATATCTCAAGCTGGAAACACCGGTCGGGCCTGTTACATGAGGGCTGTTTCTGTGAGTGATCGATAAGCTACGCGTCAGCGTGCGTATGTATATACTTGTGTATGTTTGTGTATGTACGATTATATGTGTGCCGTCGTGAGGGATTGTCGGTTAGGGTTGGACGACGACAACGAGGAGGGTTAGGCGACACAGGATGATAACCTCATTGCGTATACACGAATAATTAATTCAATTTTTGAACGTTTTCACTACTCTGACAAAGAATTGCGTTTTTCAGACGTGTTTATATTTTTATACCAATGTGTAGATTAACTTTAATCTTGATTTAATTTACTTTTTATCTTCTAGACAATTAAAAGATAAACAATAAGTTAAAACGAAATTAAACTCAATCTACGATGATAGAATATTGGAAATGGGCTTAAGAAAGAAGAATCGCAAATTTTCTAACACTTAACAGTGGACTATTGACAATGCAAACATAATAATTGATGTCGTTAGCGTAATGTATGTCGAATGTATTTCCTTCGAAATAATAATAATCGACGTAAATTCTTTTGCCGATAAGTTGACGAGTTACCGTTATCGCATTTGGAATATCGGACATCCTCGTCCTTAGTACCATAAATAAAATAATTTTGCAGCGAGACCCGAGCGTGGAAAATAAGCAAGCGACATTGTGTTATCGTATCGCGTTGAATAAAAATATTTTCCAATATTTCATTTCTGCCTTCGTTTCTTGTATATATTGTGTAATTTTTTTTATCGCTTGTTTTAAAGTAGGCGAATGTAAGCTGGATTTCTTGGATGAATTGATGGAAAGTAGATTCTCAATACTTTTGTTCTGTGTTCGTCTTGCTTTTGACAACTTTGTTCTTTTTTGTTTCACTGTCGAATCAGCAACGGTTTGGATTTAAATAAAAATTTTCTTGTACGACAAATCGAACGATGTGAGAAAAACACATTGCTATTATTGTGTCGTCTCGTGCTTCGATCAGATAGCTTTGTCTCCCCGCCTTTGCGTGAGTCATAATGATAATGAAAAAGAGGGTATACACATAGGATATCCCAAAATTCGTGATTGGAAATACTACAGCAAGACAGTTATATCGAAAAATTATGTAAAAAGGTTATTTATAAATTTTTATTTTAAGCAATAATTTTCGAGATAATAAAGATTTAAATATGGCCAATTATGGGCTACGTTTAGATGGCTACATATCCATAAGTCGTGCGTGCAGTATTAGTGAACGCTGATGAACACGTATTTCAGCGTTTACTTTAATACTCACAAACGACCATGTAAACGTAGTTTGTAATTGACATTATTTTGTACTCTTATATCTCAGAAACTATTGCTTAAAATAAAAATTTACAAATAACTATTTAATTTTTCGAAAACTTTCTTGCTATAATATTTTAAGTCGCGAATTTTGGGACACTGTGTATATATTATATATATATTTCATAATTGTATGATATATATATATGTATGCACACATATGTATAGTATTCTCGACACTACATCGCGCTTTGCGAGACGTGCGTTCCATGAACGTGTAATGTGCTCGTACGCTTGAATTCCTGGTGACGTAAAACCCGACGAGCCAGCGCAATATTAATATTCCGCTTGCCACAATATGTGCCGTGATTCGTTATATAAAGACGTCAATTAATGCAGTCTAGCCATTGCCCAATATCGATCCTTTCCACGGGCGAGAAGGTCGAGAACGAAAAACTCTTCATGGACGACCGCGTCGTGCCGACGAAGCGAAATAATAATAAAAAAAAGCGTCGCACATCGAAGGAGAATGAATAGAAATACTTATCTAAATAACGATATACTTTCGCTCACGCGATATCGAATATTACAAACACTGATATTAATTGATATCGCTCGATATCTGGGAAATTTTTTTGGCAGTGATTAATAAATTAATTGTACAAGTAATCAGTGTACATTATATCAGTACTATTATTAAAATCGAAGGAGAGAGGAGCACTGAATATTATCAATAGCGAAATGTAGATATCAAACCGTATCAGTGTTTGATTTTGAAACGTTCAAAATGAGGGGCGTAGTCGACGATCTTTACAATCTTTGAAGTTTCTGTCGTGTGTGTGTCTGAACGGTCGATGAATGGACGTACTATGCGCTCGTGCTCGTAACGCATCCGCGTGGCGTGTGTAACGTTCCCGCGGGACGAGAGAAGAATTGAGAGAGGAGGGAAAAGATACGCGGCGCGACGGCGTGGGCCGGTCCGCGTTTTGACATTAAATTGGTTCACCCACGCGTGACTTTCTAACGTAGCCGCGTTTCCCAATTCGCTGCTCTTATCGACCGGATTGCACGAATGTGCTTGCTAAATCTCTTTTCGACTTTATCGGCACGCGTTTCGCATTCTATGACCGTGGAAAATAAGTGTTGAGATAGTGAAAATTTCATTGTGCGTTTTTTATTGGTATCTAACGAGATTCGTTTTTTTTTATAGATAAAAGTAGATCAAGTTTTATTGGTAAGACGCAAGTCATGATTTTCCTCGAAGTTACTTCTTTGGAAATATGTCGCAAATTTAATTCCTCTTTTGATTATAATTGATTTAGATTCAATAATTAATTGATTGATTCAGATTAATTAATTGATTTAGAGCTTTAATTAATTGATTTATGAATATAAAAACATTTAGATGCTGTGTGGTCGCGAATTGAATTTGCAACTATACTGCATATAAATAAATTTTTTATATTGCAAAGACTTTTGCTGGAATTACATCTGGAAATTTTTCCTCCAAAACTAAATTTTCCATATTCTATTTTTCGATACACTGCTGTCTCCGAACCGAGATAAAAATGAATGAACGGTATGTATGTAACATTCGTCGTTCATGTATAACGGTTGCCGGAGGATATGCTAAAATACTTGAACGTGTTTTACTATTTGCAATTGTAAATTCATCCAGAGGATCTTTTTCTATCAACTTTGTCCTCTCTTCTTTCATCGTTATGTCTCGCCTCTCGCTTCTTCGTCTTTCGGCGTCGCCTCTTTTTCCCGTCCGCCACAACTCGCGATAATCGCTATCGTATTACGTCGAACATCTCACTGTGTTCATATAGAAGACGGGCATTATAAGTGCGAAATTAATTTGCGAAAGCTTTAATTCCTTCTTTCCAATGTTAACTTTGTCGCTTTGCGGCGTCGCGATTCATCATCGATCTCTCTTTTTCATAAGATTCTTTTCGCTTCTTCCTCAAAGAGATCGCTCGATCTCACGCTGCATAAATTGAGTATCTGACCTTGTTCCTTTAACGAAGTGACCCGACATATTCTTCGCTTCGTATTCTCATCAAAATAAATTTCGCATTCAGTCGGATAACATTGCTGTGTCAATGTCGCGATCGACCGAGTGAGATGAAGCACATTTTATGCACGATCGCGTGTCGTCTTGATGAGTATGCACAGTTGGAAATTTTCATTTAAATTAAATACATTTCACGTATCTCAAGTAGTCCATTCAAAATTCTTGTGTTAATTTAACACAAGATGAATATATTAAGAAGCACACAAATATTAGATATGTAAAAAATGTAACAATGATACAGTTTATAAATGATCATATTTATTCATTAAAATTAATACCGTATTCGTGATATTAAATTAATATGCTTCAATAAACATATCATTTATAATATGTTAAATTAACATATTTTATTTATTTATCTTAAAATTTACATTTAAAAAATATCTTTGTTATTTATTTACTTACTCATAAATTGTTTTGACACAAATGTTGGATATCAATTTATCGCAAAATATTCAAACAATCACATTATGTTAAATTAATATATCATGTTAAAATTAACTAAGTTACAAATTCAACATAAAATTTCAAAAAAAAAACGACTTGAGTAAACCGTTTCTATCACAAATACAAAATGCTTTTATTGTGTGGTTCTAGAATAATTTTCAGGTTCGAACGACGTCGCGCGCGATTTCCTCCGGATCGTATAAATCTTACAATCAGTAAAAAAGTTAAGCAGGCGAATCTACTGACGGTCGCTGCGTAAGATCGCTCCCTCCGAAGTTTCGCAATCGGTTCGTGCGGTGCACATTATTCACGCTTCGGATCGAGCGATTTTCTCCGCGCGCGAACCGGCACGCGTCTGTGCACAAACTCTCGTCGCGGCTTTCGCCTCTGGCGGTTCTTTAAAAATAAATAAACACGAGTGTTTGGTTATTTTCTTATATATATTATACTCTTGGGTACTTACATCGATTCATTAGTAGATTCAGAAACTCAAGAGGCCATTGGTATGCCGCAAGCGACATTTTTTAAAAGTCAAATATGAAAACATACATATAAAATTATTATTTAAATTATTACATTGAAAAAGTATTATTTCAATATATTATTCATAAAACGTTTTATATAAAGTTATATTAATCCAAAAGAATAATAACAAAATATTTTATATGTTTTATATCTGGGAGTTTCTTAAATAAAAACTATTTTTGAAATATTAAAATTGTAATTAAGCATTTCAGGAATACTAGAAATATACATAACATTTTGCTATAAATATTTTGAAAAAAAGAGACTTTAAGGGGGGAAGCCATGATTCCCCATGGATCTGCCATTTATCGATCTAAAATTTCGAAGGAGCGGCGAGGAAGGATATTCGCAGAATAACTGACGTAACTGATGCCCACACACTTGAATTTATGAAAACGGCACCGAGGGGACATAAATTAGCAAAGCGGCGGGGAAATGCGAGAATAATCTCATGCTTCTATACTCATTGGCGGTCGAAACAGGAAATGCTAGTTGTGCACTGAAAGTCACAGCGATCTCTAGCAGCTTCTCGTGACGTTAAATTATTCTTTTAAGGCTATTATTTATGAACCCAGCGTAACTATCGGTTTCCGTGGTGCGTTTTTTTTTTTTCGACGCCATCTCGAGAGGGTCCTTCCTTCGTCGCGATTTTACGCGATCGGTAATCTCTGCTCGTTGTGAATCTTCCCCCTCTGTTTGTGAATATGTACGTGTTCGATTAGGGTTGATTTTCATTCGATGAATATAAAGTTCAAAAATGCGCCTCTCCGGAGGCGGATGAGGGACTGTAATAATCTGGTGGCAAGATAAAGAAAGAGAGAGAGAGAGAGGGGGGAATAGAATAAGAAATATGAGAAAGAGCTACAGAGAAATAGCGAAAAGAGGTAAGTCGCAACAGAAACGAGACGTGACGTGATGGGAATCAAATTGAACTGAGAGATACTCTCATCCTTCGATGTTATTCGATAAGATTTTCGCGGGAAAGTCGACTCGGTGTTCTTCAGAAAATTTACTTTTCTTTTTATCGAGAGCAAGCGCGACGAATCTGGAACACGTTTATAGTATATTGTTTCTCAGTTTTCGGAACGGTTGATTGGTCACATCTGGCGCTAAATTGCGTAACAGATGAGATTCGAAGCATTTCTTTCCTCAGCGTTCACGGTTGGAGCTTTTCCCGGGCATTGTCCGCTTCCTCGTTCGGTGAGTTTGAGGTAGGTCGATCGACGAATGACTCACCCTTTGGACTCGGGCAAGAGGGACTCTGGGCGGAGCGGCTTCCACGGTGGGCAGCGCATCCCATTATATCCACTGCCGCTCGTTAATATCGTGACATCCAATATCGCGTAATTATATACGTACTGTTTGCCACATAAGTCCCGAACGATGGCGGGTCTTTCTCATAAACTGATAATGAATCATCGAGTAGAAGTAAAGTGCGTTTCGTTGTTGCACTACGGCATTTTTTTTTCTTTTCCATAATAATACTCGCGCAGTGTTGAAGTAAATTTCGAAGTACGAGATGCTTATTTCAGCACGAGTAAAATTTGCTTTTAGCTCTCGTAGTCTCATAAAAGATATATAATCGCTTGATATGCTTCCGGAGACCAACGATCGTGCGCCTGTCGTCGCCGATGGCTCGAGGGTGTCCTTACTCTCTCTTCAAGGACCATCGTCCCTCTACATTTCCATAGAAGATTAACAGCCTGGCACAATCTACATTTTCCATCGTGAGATCTCGACCGGACTCTCATCGAGAATCTTCTCGAACGAACGTATTATTGTGAGGATTGCTGCTCAAGCCCGAAGAAAAAGAGTGCATGGCGTGTGATCAGAAAGAGAAGCGGAAGAGAGAGATAGAAAGAGAAAGGAGGGAGAAAGAGAAAGAAGGAAAGAGTAGGAGGAGAACAAACGTCGTTGGGCCGCGGTGTCAGTGGAGTTCAATCTTAATATAGTATGACCTCCACTGCCATTCGAGACAGTGTCGGACGCGACGGCAGTTGCAACTGCGAGCTAGCAAGTTGTGAGTGAGAGAAAGGAAAACGGGGACCGACTGAGAGAGAGAGAGAGACAGATACGATGACGAAGCGAGAGTGATTAAAGAAGAAGAAGGGAGAAGGACGCGAAAAGAAGCGGGGTAGAGAAGAGAGGAAGAGAACGTGCTGGTGAACGCGTGCGTGCGTTGCACCTTATTCCCCAGTCCGATGAGTGAGCCTCGCCTCGGTTATTTCAGAGACATTAGTTTCGAGAGAGAAAGAAGAGAGAAGGAGAGAAGATACGAAGAGAATGCGCGTAGTGAGAGAGATGATGCATGCGTGCGTGCGTGCATGCGTGCGTGCGTATGCTTAGTCGTCGAGAGTGTCATCGATCTATTTCGAGAGGAGGCTGGAATTTCTGGCCTTCGTGAGGGGTCAGTAGAAGAGAGAAAGGGACAGGAGCGGAGAATGGGGGAGGTGAGAGAGAAAGAGAGAGAGAGAAAGAGGAAATCTCTCTCTAGGAGGAGAGAAAGGAGAAGAAAGAAAAGAGGAGAAAGAGACGACACGACGATGGACGGATGGATGGACGAGAACGGGTCGTTACCACACCTGCGCGCGCCACTCGCCGATCTGGACTGCCCGATGGTCAACGCACGAATGACCGCGTGCTTCTACGTCTTCCTCGCCCGAACTATCCAAAGAAAGAGAAAGAGAAAGAGAGAAAGAGGGAAAATCACAATTGCGGCGAAGTTCTCGCGTACTCTATTATGCGAGTGGACATTTCATTCACGCAGTGCCGCTTCAACTCGGATAGTTTTTGGATAACAAGATAAAAATTGTTAATTGTCGGTCCACTTCATAGACAATAGCGATTCATGTATTATAAAATATGCACTGCGTCGAGAGACAAAGAGAAACCAATATAATGATCTCAAATAATATACATATAACTTTTTCGGTAACAAGGGTTTTTCTTTTTGATACTGGTTTTGTAAAGAATATGGTTTCAAGGTTTCCCAGGTGCGTAAGAAATAAAGTAGAACGAAAGATGAGGGGATGATTAATCGTTTCCAACGCGATAAGAGTCCACTTTGCGAGGGAGTATTTGTACAGTGGCGGCAGCGAGTTATCGGCGAGTTATTGGAGTTTTCTCGACTGTATAGCTCGCGCGCGTGTCGAGTGGGGTTACGTTAGAAGGGGGCAACGGTGGAAGAGAAAAGGGATGGATGGCACGCGGGAGGAAGAGGCGGCAGATCTAACGATATGGTGGGGAGAGCGGCGGTGGTGCTCGGCCGTTGCATTGTGGGGGTGTTGGCCTTCAACTTGACGGCGCAGTTTCACTGACCTGCCTGAGAAACCCGCCAGCACCGTGTGTCGGGGACCTACGAACGCATCCACGACGCCAAAGGGTACCGCTACTTAAGAGTCCATCGGGCCCTAAACAGACGCTGCTCTCGACGACGAACGAGTGTGGAAGCCAACGCATTCGATATGTTAACTTTGTAGCTTCTCGATGTGTGGTTTGACGGCTCACACATGAAAAACCAGTGTTTCTAGAAAATTCTATGTTTGTACGAATTTCCCGAGAGAGGGAAATTCAGTATGGAGGTCGATTCTTAACAGACATCTAGTTTTCTGATAAAATATCGTTCTCTGAAAGAAAAAATAAGAAATAAGTAAATTTTTTAAATAAAATTGAGAATGCACAATAGCATTTCTCTCTTTCATATTTTACATTATATAATTTTTTATATAATAATTTGAAGGCGTAATATTTTACATCTCAATGATAGTTTGCGTAAAAGTTTCGTTTTTCCGTTCTAATTTTTCGAAAATACTGGTTGAAGTCTCAAGTAGATATCCAAGGAGAAGTGTCTCTCAGCTGAGACATACGTGGGCGTCATTAAAGCAAAGACGAGCAGATGGCCCACGGAACTTCGTTGAAACGTGTTACTTTGACCTTTCTAAGAAACACAGTAGTAATAAGAAATAACTAGATTTTCGAAAAATTCGTTTAAGTGTCTATAACATTAAAGTATTAGGTGTACAAGTATGACTTTACGGATCTTCAATAGATGGCGGTATAGTTATACTGCTGTATTATTTAAAGTTGGCAATACATGTACTTGAAAGGTGTATACGCGGCTTTAAAACGTAGTACATTTCATTTGACTAAAGTATAAACAACTATTATTTTTATCGCATTGAAATGTCAAATTTTGTACCGGAAAAAATGCTATTTGCGGGAAGTTTTATTTCATTATTTCATTATTTTTTTCTAAAGAAAAGTGCAGCTGAAAGTCATCGTTTACTTGTGAAAGCTTACAAAGAACATGCTCTATCGGTAAGCATGTGTGAAAAATGGTTTGAACGATTCGGAAGCAATGATTTTGATTTGGATGATAAAGAGCATATGAAGCCATCGAAAAAATTTGAAGATGCACAATTGGGAGCATTACTTGACGAAGATGCATGTCAAACAGAAAAAGAATTGGCAACAGCATTAAATGTTGCTACAAATTAATACGTTTGAACCAAGCTGCGAAGGAAAAACAACCGGAATGGGAGAATAAGACATGACAAGATAATTTTACAGCATGACAACGCCAGATCACATGTTCATGAATCCGTCAAGAATTATTTAGAAAGAATGAACTGAGAGATTTTATCTCACACGTTGTATTCACCAGACATTGCTCCCTCAGATTACTATTTGTTCCGGTCCATAGCGTTGGCCCTTTCTAGAGAGCGGTTATCTTATGAAGAAATCAAAAATTGGCTTGATAATTGGATCGCTTCAAAACATTCAGACTTCTATCAGCGTGGAATCCGTTTATTGCCTGAAAGGTGGGTCAAGATTATGGCTTCCGATGGAGCATACTTTGAATAAAGTCATGATGTATGTTATGTCAAATCAATGCGTTTTTTTATCAAAAAATTCGTAAAGTCATACTTGTACACCTAATAATTTTCGCTAATCGATACACAAGCAAATTTAAAATTCAAATAAGGATTATCAAGGAAAAAAACATCGATATAGGGTTTAGAAAAGACAAATTTAGAAACATTGGCGCAGCCTATATATTCGACGCCCTATGCATTCGAGTTACACGGAGCGTCTATAATGCAGCCATGAGGCGCGTGGAAGCCTGTAACTATTGATCCTGCAGCCTTTGGGGAGCCACTGCTGCTGCTGCTGCTGCTACTGCTGCTGCCGCCGCTACTGCCGTCGCTGTTGCTGCTGCGGATTTAGCAACGTCACGGACGCGTGATGTATCGTAGGAATGAAGAGACACAACTCCATCGAATAGCATTCGTTTATAATTGTACTCACACCCGGGGACCAACGTGTCTTATACGTATCAGTTATGAGTAACAAGCCTTCTTCGACGAACAGAAAGAATAAATTTGCGGTTACCTCGTTGGCAATTATTATTTTACGATGGTGATATCTCCCCGAATCGTCGTGGATCTTTGTCGCGACTGCATTTGAACGAACTGAAGTCTCTATCGTTGCGCACTCTATGCGCACTCAAGTTGACTTGAGATCGAATCCGGATTCGAATCCGGATTCGCTGGTCTACGATTCCACGGTACGTACGAAACACGGCGCGGCGTATCAAGAAAGATCAACTGAAAGGTCCCGGACTTGTTCCTTTCGATTCTCTCTTCTCGTCCTCTCTCGTCCCTTAGACGAAGCGAACAAAGCAAAGGGTCTCCGAGCAAGCAGCGTTCTCTCTGACGGACGGGGCCTTCTTTCTTTCCCTCTCCCTCTCCCCCCCATCTCTCTCTCTCTCTCTCTCTCTCTTTTCCTATCTCTTCGTCTCGCCTCACCTTGGCCGCGGCCCTTCAACTGTCTACGACCCACGCCCCACCTTCTCCTCTTTCTCCGTTTGTGCCACCACCATCGGTACCATCACCAACCACCATCGCCACCTTCCTCGAGGTTCTACGAGCACGGCAACCTTCCTCTCCTTGGCGGGTCTTCGCTCTCCTGCCGCGGACCGTATACCTGTGCACAAGTTCGTTTGCACGCATGCACGCGCGCGCGCCCGGGTATTCTCCGATCTACCTCGTCCACCTGCCTCTACCTCGACGCGGAGTTATTTAGCCGAACCAAAGCCGCTCCGGTTCGCCCTAGGCGAATTTCCGGAATAAGGCAAAGAGAACCTTCGAGAAGCGGAAACTCGGCTGGCGAACACGCGGTTAAAGTTGCACGCGAACAAAATCTTCTCTTTGAGGATTTTCTACTTGTGCATCTAGAAATACAAAAATTTCATTTCGAAACTGAAATGTTTTCGAATGGTCTTAAATAGTTACACTGATGTGAAAAATAAAAAAAATTGATATTTCCAATTTTAATAATTAAATAAAAATATATTTAATAGCTATTTAATGTATGCACAAATAATATATATACGAGTTCTATCAAGTTCTTGCAGTGGCTCGTGCAATATGCAGCTAAATGGAATTGCGGCTCTAATAGCATTCACGCCCTCGGGACAATCTCTCACGGTCTCTCTCATACCCTCTGACAAGTCAGTCAATTTCTTTGCTGTACGCGTGTCGCCAATCATCTACCGCCACGTTTCGTTCCGTATCGACATTAGAATTACGCATCGCAGCGGCCCTGAAGAAACGGAAATACCGTCCGTGACATTGTCGCGCGCATGTCACGCTTACGCAAAGATATCGCTAGGTCTCGTGCCCTTCGTCTAGCCGGGAGGCGAGTTTCCAAGTGCATTCTATCTACACGCGGACAAAGTAATTCTGAAGAATTTATCCGTGGCCTTGCTCCCGCCTTCACGCTCTTTTGCCCTGAATTCTGCCCGTCGTTTTTCGCTTTCTTACACATGGCACGCGTTTGAAAATGCAAAATTTAATTGCGATAAAGGGGGGAGAGAGAGAGAGAGAAAAAAAAAGCGCTGATCGCGAAAGAGAGAGATAAAAAAAAAAGCTGTATGGTATGCGATGCAACATATGTACGTCGCCTTCTCTCCTTTCATCGACGAAGGAGAGAGTGAACTGAATGAAAGGGAGGCTTGAGAGGGGGGAGAGTGGAGGATAGAGCGAGATTGAGAAGGATAAAGACGGAGAAAGAGAAACGGAAGGTTCCCAGGATGAGCGCGAGAAGGAAACGACAGAGTGGAGTCAGGAGCGAAGGAAGGAGGGAGGAGTGGTTCACCTGCATTGCTAGCATTGCGCTGGCTCAAGGCCAAAGAGTCTGCGAGACCGAGGACCAGACCGGGTCGGGACCTCCTTCCTTCCAGTTTCCTGCACCCTGCTCTCTCACCGCACCGCGCCACTCTCTTCTTGCTTCACGGTGTGCCTACTGCATCGAGTCCTCTCCTTTTCTCTCTTCTCGGTTCTTTCCTTCACGCTGTGCCCCTCTATAATACGCAAACAATTGCATCACGGACGCGCTGCTGCGTTTGAAGGCTTATTACGCGCATGCGGGCAGTTTCGTGTTCCGACATAAAATATGAGAAATAAAAAAACTCGCGTGCCACGAGGGTGCACAGTAGCATAATAATTGTAATCAATTTTCTCTCGTTATGCTACAGTACATAATATTGATATTTTTTTCAATGATTCATTTATTCAATTATGCTTATAAATAGAAAACATAGGCAGATAGCTGCAGGTATTAAATATTTAATCATCGAACAGAATCAACAGTATGTATGCTAAGTAACAAGAGTTTTTTTTCTTTATTTGATTGCAGGCTGCAAGATCAAGGCCCTCCGAGCAAAGACGAACACCTATATCAAGACACCAGTGCGCGGTGAAGAACCCGTCTTTGTCGTCACCGGTCGCAAGGAGGACGTGGCCCGTGCGAAGCGCGAGATTCTTTCCGCCGCGGAACATTTCTCGCAGATTCGCGCGTCGCGTAAGAGCTCGTTGGGCGCTCTTCTGGGTGCGCCACCCGGACCACCCGCGACGGTGCCCGGTCACATAACGATTCAGGTACGAGTGCCCTACAGAGTAGTGGGTCTGGTCGTAGGCCCTAAGGGCGCGACTATCAAACGAATTCAGCATCAGACGCATACCTATATCGTGACGCCCAGTCGCGACAAGGAGCCTGTGTTCGAAGTGACGGGACTACCGGAAAGCGTGGAAGCGGCCAGACGCGAAATACAGGCTCACATTACCCTGCGAACCGGCACTGCACCTGGCGTTGTCGATGATACTGATCTGCTGGGCGTACTCTGCCGCGGCGGTCTCGGCTCTGTTCTCGGTATTCAAAGTATGGACCAACCGGGATCGAACAGCTCCAGTAGTTCTAATGGAGCGTTTTCGAGCAGTGCCAGCTGCAGCAGTTCGTCCAGCAGCACCGGTGGAATAGGGATGAACGACCTCGTCGCTATTTGGAATGGAATAGAGAGGGACGAAGGAATTGGCGAGTCGCCGTCATTCGAGTCGCAGCCGACCTCGACATCGTCAATCTGGTCGTTCCCGAGCGTCGCGCTACCCTCGAGGCCGTCGCCACCGGCGACAGCGAGCCCGGCGTCGCCCACGGATTCGCTTTTGGGCGGCGCACGACGGGACTGCGTCGTTTGCGGCGAGAAGGAAGTCACCGCGGCGTTGGTACCCTGCGGACACAATCTCTTCTGCATGGACTGCGGCAATCGGGTCTGCGAGAATCAGGATCCAAGCTGCCCGGTATGCTCCAGACCTGTCCTGCAGGTGCTTCGTATTTTCTCCTAAGAGGGACTCCGCCGAGTCGCCGCCCGTCAGTCTCCCGTGTCGCGACACCCGGTGTATCCGCAACGGCTGCATCAGCAATTTACCTTCTACCACTCTTCGAGCATGGCCGGTTAATAACTGTTCCAGCGGGCATGACGACTAAGCTGGAAAACAACGTTAGCGCCCGCGACAACGACGATGCCTGCGCGATAATCCTCTCGGCAGTCCTCAAAGTTGGCCTTTTTTCTTCGCTGTCATCGCTGTCATCGCTGTCGTCGTTGTCGCCATCGTCATCATCATCATCGTCGTTGTCGTCATCATCATCCTACCATGCCGGTGTGACGCCGTCGTCAGGGGACCGAACGCGCACAAAGTCTCAGTTCCACGGCTGCCAATAATCTCTTTTAACGCGACGGGGATTCGCCTCGACGTTATCGACCGTTTAGGGCCGATCGTCGAGTCTATCGAGTTCCCGCTGACCGGATACAACGAAGCCAGCTTTTAAGTTCTACGAGATATATATTTAAAGAGACAGAGATAAGGATGGAAATACTGATCCATCGTCATCGTCATCGCTTCCCCTTACCCTCCTTCCCTTATATTCCAACCGCCTGTACCCCTTCCCGTCCCTTGACGCTTGCATAGATTGGGCTCGCGGCTCGTCGAGTATATTCTAATAAGCCTCGAGGTATGAGAGTGACGGTACGAGGGCACCAAACGAATAACTCCCACCGTACCGTCCGGACTAACATGCGAGAAAAAAAGCCTCTCTATTGCCCGCAAAAGCTCGACGTTGCAATATTATGCGACTGATATTACTAGTAGCGAGACTGATGATTACCGAGACGCTACTCTCTTTTCTTTCTACCGGAGGCTACACAGTCCGAAATGAATCGATCAAGTCACGGACCCGTTTAGCCTCATCGCCGAACTTTTTGACTATACTCAACACACACCGCCGGTGTTTCGCTGTTTTTTAAAACTCTGCTCGTTCCTGAGATCTTTTTTGGGTCGAACGTTTGCTGGGAACGGAGGCGGCTTGTCTCATAGCATGATGGACTTAGAGCTTTGTCGATTTTCCTTTTCATATACTTTTTAACAACTGACTGAATGATCAATCACGTTCAAATCATGTCCAAAGAGATAACTTTCCATTTTTTGACTGCTTCTAGCTTTGTATATCATATTCGGTCAAAGCATGCTTATATTCGTATCTTCGACTGTAAATCTTTTTAATCGGTGATGAAACAAGAAGAAGATACGTATCTTAACGTTTTATTTGTCTAACCTGCGATACTTGATTTTGTGCCAAAAGGGCTAGACAAAAGAAAGATTTTCTCGATAATTTTGCAAAGATTGCGCACCGGACAACTCTTGCGACTTCTCGCAAGCTGCACTTATATATTTTTCCTATTTTTCTTTACAAAAAAAAAAAGAGCGTACAATATAGTTTTGATCTCAGCGTTCGCTTGGGACGCGCGTAGAAAGTGTTAAGTTCATCGATCCAGAAAGGGGTTTTCCGTTGCCGAGTGTACAATTACGAACTCGACGAACCTGCGAGCTGCGGTCGCTAGTGCGACAGCGAAGATTACCGAGAATTATCTACACGTACACGAGTCGCAGACACAAACACACGTACACATACACACATACATACACATACACACACTGGATACACTAATAGATGATCTCGCACAGACATCCTACACGTGAAAAAGAGAGGGAAAAAGAAGAGAGGGTCACGGGCCCCTCGATTCGCCACGAAATCACGTAGTGAATATATAGCGGACGGCGCGTTCGTTCCACCCGGCTTCCCTCGCCATTAGAGTATTATCTTAAAATGATATCTTTATATAAGCGAAATAGCAATGGAAAAATATAATAGCTCTAATATATTATAAATATAAACAACATGTATACATATATATATTTAAATATTGTGTATATATTTATATATATATGTATATGTATATACGACGTCTGACCGTGGGTACGAAAGCGAGAGAAAAAGGGGCGTGTACGCGTGTGTGTGAATGAAAGAGAGAAACATAGGCGGCGAATGATATTTTGTCGACGAGATCTAGATTTTGTATTTTTCGCGCATTTCGCCGACGGGACGACGGGTGGTCTTTTGGGCCGTAACGCCATAGAGAAAGAGAGAATTATTGACATATTATCTAGGAATATGTTACATGATGCGTAGAGAAAATGGAAAATTGCAGAAAATTATGCGAATAAAAAAAAATAAGAGGGAGAGAATAGAACGCAACGCGTAAGTCGAGGGGCCGCGCGTCCGCTCTCGGGCAGGAAGAACGAGCGCAAAAAACGGGGTCGGTCGATGGCGCCGACAACTCTTGCGAGTTGTATTTTTCAACTCGTGATAATCGAGCGGATCGTTTAAATCCGATGCTAAACGACACTCGTTTCACGTTAGGGATCGATGATGCATACGTAGTAGCGTTTTTTTTGTTTGGAAAGACATAATCATGTATTATCGCTATATTACCTTTGCATCAATATAAATATATATATATCTATATATATGTATGTATACCGCATGGATGTATATCGGATTGTGGATCCGTCATATACGTCCATATTATTCTATATACATATACCATATATCACTGTACCGCTTCCTCTCCGAGATCGCTGGAAGGAAGGACGAATGCCGAACGTCTCTCATTACTTTCAGAGACAGATGGAACTATGACGTCGTCCTATCTCCCCCGTTCTCGTGGACGAACATCGTGCTTTCGCTAGGGCGATTCTTAAGGGCCCCCCCATTAAATGCGAGAGTGCAAAACCGCGACGTTCGTCCTTCGTATCCATGAGAGGGAGCTCGGTACATGTTCCTACGACCTGTTTCTGCATATATAATCTCGTTTCGAAGAAAGACGAAAGAGGGGAAAGAAGCTAATCAAACGGGGGTTTCACAATGGGAGCCCTGTAACGCGCGTGACAGGAGAGACGATACTCCGAATTTTTACTCGAACAACAAACGCGATAGCTTAAAACGTTAATTGCGAGAGGTACTATTCCGCGCATTTCCGTTTTTCCTCGCTTCGACGTCGAGTTTATTCCACGTTCCCACTTTTTCTTTCTAACCCACATCATAATCTCCTCGATTTCTCCACCTCTTCCCCTCTTCCCGCATTCCCGAATCTCCTTCGTCGTTGTCTGCATTTATATTTTTTTATCAAAAGTTCTTGTCAATCGTTGCCATTTTTTAAACGAATATATGCTCAAGTCGCAGCTCCGAATAAGTCGAGATATATAATACATATTACATATATTATATATAAATATATATATTATATATATTTAAATCGCCCATCTTGTGATGGACGTTGGAAGATGAAAGAGAATATTTTTTCGATTTTTCTGAACATAAAAGACTCGACCTTCTTGTTTATTTTTTATTCTTTAATTTTCGTCGCGCCAAGATGTCTCCGTTCGTCGTGTACCGCTTCGTTTCGTGTTTTTTCACTCCAGTTCCTTTTATATTTCCCGTATTATACCGCGCAGATCTTCGTTCTGGACTCTCCTTTATACACGCATTCACGCACGCGTGATACACGAACGAAGACTCGCACTCCACTCACGCACTCACTCCGCACGCGCTAAACGCACGCTAAAAATAAATTCTCGCGTACGCACGAGCTCCGGGTGGTGCGCGAAAGACATGCGCGAACGATATATGTGTATATTATTATTTGTTACTTGTATAACGTCACAAACGAACACTTCACGGACACAAACGAGAATGAACATACAACACCTAAATACGTACACATCCACGCGTAACACATGAAAGATACACGTGCACCAATAACACGTTGATGCATAACAGAAACGTATATTTATATATTATAATAATCGAGAAGTAAAGAGAAAAAAAGAAGTTTATTTTATATTTAAGTTCGAGGTAAAATAAATTCTATATTTTTTCTATGTTAAGTATAAAGAAAAAAAAAAGATGTGGTAAAAAAAAGGTATGGTGATGTGGAATACACATACACATATATATATACATATATATAAATTATATTATTATATTATATATATATACACACTAATATAAAATATATTTATAGGTATTCTCTTTAGCATCTACGTTCCGAAAGACGCCGCGCAGCCGCGAGCGCGAAAAATGGCAGGCGGGTAGCATGTACGTGCGTATTGGTCGTATATGTAGATCGTGTCAGATAATCTCTCATTAACTTTGCTATAATAAGTCTGAGAATCCGTTCTGAATCTCGCGGGCGCGAGAGATGGAAAAGGGAGAGAGCGATAAAGAAAAGGGAGAGACGGACAAACGCTAACGAAAACCGAGAGTTTTTAAGCGGGAAATCACTCTAGAAAGCGAGAGACAGAGCGGGAAGGAAATCTCATCAATTCCACGTATATATGCGTGCGTTTATACATTTTGATTGGATCACTGGATGTATGGAGAGAGAAAGATATTACAATAATATATTATATATTTAAATTAGCGATCGCGAGAAAAGAGAGAGAGAGAGAGAGAGAGATATATATATATATATAAAACAAGACGCCGATTACTTATTATTCCACGGCGAAAAGTTCTCTATGGGTGCGCGAAGAGAGAAACACACGCGGATAAAGAGAGAGAAAGAGAGAAGCGTGAAAACTTTCGGAAACGAAAAAAAGCTTGGATTTAAAAAATAGAGGGTCTAACGAAGGAAATGATAGTAGGTTAAACGGGTGAGAGAGAATGAGGGGGGTGAAGGATATAGGGTGGTTGCCAGAACTCGGAACGTGACGCCAAACTCAAACGGAAGAACGTCGCGTGTGTGGGCAGGGAGCTGGAGAGGGGATACGGAAGATTGATCAAATTTCGGCATTTTCCTTCTTTTTTTTTACGATCGAATGCTGATAGTGGAGTTCGGGAGTTTGAAATATATTGAAACGTGGTACGAGTTCGTTCGAAGTTCCGACGTACATCCTCCAATAAGGAAAATGTAGATCGCTTTAATCTCTCTAATCATTCGTTATTAAGTGGTGCTTTTAGAAATGAATATGAAACGGTAAATCATCGTATACGTTATAAGAATCAGTGCGTGCGATTTGATTGCGTCTCTTTCGGAGTTTGATTTTTATCACGCGTTGAGAGCTAAAATTCTTCGAGGGGTAGTTTCTCGCGTAATTACTCAGTCTTCCTTACGGTCGATTCTTTTTGCGTTCGAACCGTGTTTCGGCAACTCTCGAGAGTATTCATTGTAACGACGGAAAAAAGTTCGGATTAAAACGTTTAGTAATCCACGAGAGGGGGGGGGGGGGGAATGGGGGGAATGGATATCTCGCAGGATGAAAGCTCGTCGAGAACCTCCGCTAGACTTCGGGACAATCCTTGTTGTAATTAACACGTTAATCGAAAAAAATACACATACAGGCGCACAGAAATACGAGCATTTGGGTAGTCTTTACTTTGGCCGAGGTTCCGACATCGCAGGGTCGTCGGTGTGTTGTCGTTGGCCTCACGATCGTCCGCTTCATCATGCGTACACGTGCTCGCTATGTGTACGCGTCTCTTTCCTGGTTTGGTTAAATTGATACTCGACACTAAATGTCACCGCGATCCAACGTCTCGAATTTCGATCGACTCGGAAAACCGCGCGATCTCGTTTAAAGCTCACGTTCATTCACTGCGAAAATGTAAATCTATGATTGTCGCTTCATCGCCGTTCGCTATCGACACCGCAACAGGGGAAACGTAGGACAGACGTAATTCGTGTAATTTAACATAGTGCCATACGTAAATCAAAAGCTGACCGCGCGCCGATAAGTGATAATAAACGAGCGGTAGTTTAGCTAATCGTCAATGGTAATGAAGCGTGAGTCGGGAAAATCGCCATGATTATTTCGCGGCTATCGAAATGTCGATAGCGAGAGAGAGAGAGAGAGAGAGAGAGAGAGAGAAAATTCTTGACATCGCTCTCCACTTCTTTGAACAAGCATTTACTCCTCTTCTTGCGTATTTACGTACGTTCATTCGTGCTCGCTCGTTGCGGGGACATTCGCGTATGATGCTGTCGAAACACGCACTCGCGAACATACCGATAAATATGGTAAATAAAAAGGGACGTGGGCGCGTCTAGTTTTAGAGAGGGTGTTCTGTAACAAGTAACTTAACTGATAAGATGTCGCGTGACATAAGATTTTAATAATTGTAAAATATTAAACTTTAATGATTATATAATATAGCCATTGGCTGTGACCGATAACTGCCATTTTCTTAATCGAGAAATAAAGGGAAAAAAAAGTAATAAACGCGAAAGCGAAAAAGTAGTAAGAGGTACCCGTACTCGGGCCATAAATACATGATTATATGCAGACACTTGCGTGTACACGATGAGAAGCGACTGGTATACATTTACACACACTACATACACACATACACGAAGTACGTTGTAAGGACACAAAATAATCTCGCGCCTACGATCTTCGCGAGAGGAGAGATGCGGAAAGCATTTTGCGACATGAACGCGACAAGTATATCGAACAACGGATAATAAGTAGAGAGAAATCGATAATGAGCGAATCGAGCACGGTTTGACGACAGTGGAAACGAAAAAGGTCAGTTTATCGGCGATGGAGAAAAGGGAAAAAAAAATGCTTTATCGAAACGAATACACGAGCTAGTACCGCGCGAGAAATCGTCTGTCGACCCCTCTCGGCTTCGATCCAGCAGCAACCCCTATTCACCCTCGCGACGTTAAAAAAACTTCGAGTAACGTAATAAAGCAAAGCGTATTGTTAAGGATGTAAAAGAGAGAGAGAGAAAGCGCAGACATACACACATTTTTAAACACGACGATACATATCTCCAAGTATAATAATTAAACGTAAGAAAGATTATATAACTTTAGTAGAGAGATGGCAGAGTAATAAGAGGGAATTTACAAAAAAGAGATGATAATTTAACTATAGGAATATATATCTATGGATATAAATAGATATATATATTATATATATATATATAGAAAGAAAGAAAAGATTAATGATCGTTGTTGCTTGATTTAACTCTATTTACTATATGATTATATTCTATTGAATAGGTATATATAGCTGATGATTAATATTATTATATTAATGCTGATTATATTAACATTATTATTATTATTATTAATACGTTTTATTGCTTTTTTATCACATGGATATATTATGAATTATTAATATAATTATTATTATTGGTGGTCTATATATAGTATATATTTCATGTAGTTTTTGTTTGTGCATAGCACGTCGCGCAGTATCGAGTTTTTCGCGGGTTCACGGAACGACCGCTTTCGGCGAGATTGTTTTATTCGTTAATTTTCCGCGCTTTCTTCGCGCCCTCATCTCGCTCGTTTCTTGTTCCGAGCGCTTCCCGGCATTTCTCGTTGCGAAGGAAAGAATTAACGTTTCTCTCAGCTTCGCGCCCGTTTTATTCTCCCTTTCGATCGTTTCTCTCTTCCTCTCTCTTTTTTTGTTTTATCGTTTTCGTGGCTTGCGCGAGCTATCGGCCGGCGACGATGGATAGTGATTGGACATGAGTGAGAACGTTTCAATATCCCTAATATATATATATGTATATTATAAAAATATGATATAGACACACATAACACACATAAACACAGCGTACACATTAACATATTTCTACGTCGCGATTACCGTTTAAAAGGAATACCGCGCGTTCGCGCGCGAGAGCACAGCTTTTAATGATCCCTGTATGATTATATTATCGTTAACTTCTGCATTATTGGGAGCGTCGTCGCGACTTATTTAGGCCGCTACTCGTATACTCGCAGCGTCGCGCTCCAAAATAATCGCGGATCGTGTGAGTCGCCGGAGATTAAAGATAGGCAACGCTCGTGAGCGTGCATGACCGCGTTTCCTTTTAATTACTTATCACGTATCTACTTAATTATCTTAAAAGAACGTAGCTGGGCCCAAGACGGGGCCACGTCCGCGTCAAGAGCGCTGTTTCTCCTAGACTGCAAACTTTTTATTAATTGTTCGCGCATATACGAAACGCGTGTGTTTCTCGGGCGATATACGAGCCCCGTCGATTCGCGATCATTCTCATCGGCATTTTCGCCGTCATCCGGACCGACAGTAGTAACGACGATCCGATCGAGGAGGACCATAATGTATCGTCGGTGCGCGGCTGCGTTTTCAGCTCTCAGCCCACAAACTCGATCTCAGAAATAAAATGGAACTGTCCCTTCAGTTTTTGAAGCTCTCTCTTTCTCGAATCGCTTGCTTCTTCATGTGATTTCGTGTACGCAGTGTCGCGTTAATTGGCGTAAATTCTGTTTTCTTTCTATTTTTTTTTTTGCGTTGATGCGACGTCTCTTCATTCCTTTTCTCGCGCTTCGTTCGTCGTATACTTTACTCGTTTCGCGCTTTTTCTCGTCGATTTTACGCCAGTCTTCGTCGTTTTTTTTTTGTTGTTTTACATCTATATAAAGAAATATATAAGTTAATTATCTCGCGAGGAAAAAGATCAGGGGGTTGCACTCTTTTCTCAGGTTTCGCGGGAGTGAGAGATTTTTTAAAGGCAATAGGCTGTGTGATGCAAAGGATGACAGTGCGAACTTTTGTGACGCGCGATCCGAGGGAGGCAACCGCCCCTGAGACTATAGGAATCAGTATTTCAGAAAAAAAAGATATATATGAATACGTATATTGCTATTATTAATATTATTGTAATTGATATATTCTTATTGTCGTATACAACTAAAGATTGAAGATGTCTGAGCCTTGTTCCTCCGACAAGTGGACATAAAGCGTGATGAAGAGATTAAGCTGCACTGAGTAGTCGTGCAAAACAAATCAGATTGTCGATCTTATTATAGTGAGATATTAGATTTGATTATAGTGAGATGAGAAGAAACGGCTAATTAAGTGTTGAAATACATTCGACTGAGAAACGTTTTAAAGAGGACAAACATTTAAAAGGAGCAAAAATAGATAAAGGGGAAAAAAGAAAAATTGAGATGAGAAATATAATTTTGACTTAAAAAGAAATGACATTAGAAAAATTCTTACGACACTCTTTTAATTATCTTTAATTATATATTGTGCATGAAATATATAAACGCATTATTGTAGTTATCGCATTATTATGATTACGATTATTATATTATTATATCATATATCATATATATTGAATGTTGTGCTCAGTGTTTTTTTCGTGGCCCCTGCAATGCGCTGATGCGGGGGTTCGACGGGAGGGAGAGAGAATGAAGATCTTTTTATCAGAGAGATTCTTAATATATGTAACGCGAAGATATTTTATGTTCGATGTTTTAATTTCAGTTTAATTGTGTATCTATCATTTAAGTATGTGTAACTATTATTGTGTTAGTATTCCCATTCCGCTTTTTATCCGTGCTTTCATCGTTCCCTTTCCATATCTCTCTCTCTCTTTCTCTCTCTCTCTCTTTCTGTCTATTCCTCTTCTGCATATTAATTTTTCCTTATATCATTTTTTCCTCTTTTTTTCTCAAACTACCCCCGCCAATGGAAGGCCGTCGATGATAGATCGACGTATCGATCGATTCATCACGGCCGGATAATTCAAAAGGGAGAGAAACGCACTATCGCAAATTGTCTGGGCATTAGTCGTAAATCGCGAAACTAAGATGTTTCGCTTCTCTTCCCTTCATTATTGTTGGAGTCGTTGAGAAAAAGAGAGGAAGAGAGAGAGAGAGAGATAGAATAAAAACGTCACACATCTCACACGGGATTCATGGGAGCCAGGTTTTTCGTTGCGCCGTCACAGTGTCGAGGGACGCTGTTGCTCGCTCCCTGACGATAGCTATAATCAATCTCTCCTTGTAATAATGTTAACTAAAGCAGCAATAATCTGTAGCAGCGTCAAATGCACTGTGACGGCAAGAACGACCGATAACTCCATGTTTCGTCTCTGATGCGTCTCCCCGACGTTTTACTCCCCCCCTCCTCCCGCGATCGCGTACAGTGTACACATACACACACACACACACGAAGGAAAGGGCGATCATTTTCGTTGGTCGGTGCCCTTAATCTCCAATTAAGAGCTGTCTAACTTGATAGACAATACCGAGACGCACGAAATTAGTAACATTCTTTTTTGTTTTTGCGCGCGAGAGGTGTACCCTGTACGTGGAACGATGATATTAAGTAAACGATCCTGAGCCTACGCTTCTATCCCGCTCCGCCGTAAACGAAACATACACATCCTCGTACACAGTCGCGGCAAAATACACACGACATATATGTATACTAATTATAATTAACGACTACTATTATTCCGGATACATTAGAATCCTAAAAGCCACGAACACGCGCGCGCGCGTGTGCGAGGGCGAAAGAGTGACAGAGACACGCGAGAATTATTTTTTAGAGTACTGTACTCAAATCAATACGAGAGAGAAAGAGAGACAGAATGAAAGCGACGAGAGAGCGAGAGAGAAAGCGAGCGAGCGAGAGAGAAAAGATGAACGAGATAAATTATAGAAGCAGCAAGGTTATTATTTTCTATATTTTTTTATGTAATTTTGTGGACGCGCGATAATATATTACAACTATTATTATTATTATATTATGAATATTTTAATATATAATATGATTTTTATATAATGTGTACTTATGTTTTCTCTTTCCTGTGTTCTTGTCTGGTTGTTTGGAGCTTTGTGTTTGGTTAATCAGTCGTTGCTTTTCGAGCATCGGAATCGCTTAATTACGGGTTCTTCATTAAGAGAATTGAATGATGATTTAACACTGAAAACAATCAAACACACCGCACACAACCGACTGTCCTATATTAATCAACATTATAGATATATGTATATTTCATCATACTATTATGTTTCTTATTGTCTTTTACGATATATTATTATTTTTATTATTATTATTGCTAGATAAATACATTATACGGGGTGTTCCATAGCTACTCTGCAAAGGAATTTTAAACTGATATATTGATTCCTCGTTAATGAGAAAAAGGACTATTAACAGTAGCGTTATTTCTCACTACTTTTTAACTCTCAATAATGAAATAGCCATAATTTCCCTCTAATAAAAAAAATCGTGCGATTGACAGTAATTGAAGGGTAGCTCTGGGACGGCTTGTATAAACAATTATGCGATCATCGTTCACGAAAAAAAAAATGTTTACAATGAAACAGTATCCGATTACTATACCGTAATGCATATTTTATCTGATACATTTACTTTTTTCTTCGAATTATCTTTATGTTTATACATACCAATATGATATTGCGACGAGCATTGTTTCTCAATAATATTCGCCATCTCACGTGTCAGTGGCGCCGGATGTCGTTTCACGCGCATTATCGATATACCCATCGACCATCGCTCTATCGTCAAAATACGTTTATTTTTATACGATACGAATTACACGTTGTTCATTGTGACGGCGAACCGCAATGTGTAGACTGCATTCTACATCGTACCGACATTCAACGTGCGAATGGCGGATTCGTGACGACTCGAACGACGAGTAAAATGGAAAAAAAAGAGATTGCCGTTTAATATACATATATTTAAGGATTCCTATGCAAACCCGTACCAAAAATATTTTATTAAAAAGGAGGAATATTACGAGTCTAGGAACACGACGCGTACACTTGCATATATACCTACTGGAAACAAATTTAATAAAATGTTACGTGATTTTTATACATTAATATCTAATTTCTCATTATTTTTCTGCGTCTCGCGTTATCCGCACCTCTGTTATATTTGTTACCCTATCTTTTTTTTTACCTCCTTATACCCATATCACACTAACAATTGGAGATTGCGTTTGTATTCGCATTTGCGTTTTTTCAAATCAGAAAGGAACTGCTGGCTAGCAGTTTTCTGATTGGTTAAAAGACGCAAATGCAAACACAAATGCAATCTCCAACCGCTAGTGTGATACGGGCATTATGTCTGCTCCAGTCTTATCACTTTTCGGTACCTATTATATATTTGTAAATGCATTTTCGTATAAAGTTCTTTTATTTTCATTTTTTTTAAATTTTTTGTCATCTACTTAATTGCGTCTTTATGCGATTTTGAAATGTGTGTGTACCGCCGTCGGTTACTCGCGCGTGCATAATTTTGGCGGAGCTGTCGTGAATATGAGATTTGAGGGAGGAAATATTTATGGTTCTATCCCCGTTTTTTGATTCCATTAAGCCATAATCATGTTGCAGGTTGCTGGTTACTGTTGACGATTTTAGTTTCGCTAAATCCAATCGCGGTGCAGCGAGTACGATGCAGCGAGTTCGTACTCGCTGCACCGCGATTGGCTAAAATAGAACCGTCAACTGGGAACTGCAACCAGTAACTCGTAGTGTGATTACGGCTTTAATGACGGTCGCGTGTTGAACGACAACCGGTCGGCGGTACGATACGCAGGAACGTGCCACGAAAATCTATCTCGTCGGCCCCTTGGGCGTCTCGGCCACACAAGGGCTGTTGCCCGTTGGGATGGCAACGTCGCATTGCAGCGTTGGGGTTGCGGTCGATGCCGTCCTCGTGATGGTGGCCGAGGTTACCGTTTCACGGCCCGACGCTCTCCGATTCTTCGGATATCGAGATTATTACTCTACTCGCGGAGAGTTTGCGCTCTCGAATTCTGTTCGTTCCTCTTCGAGCGTGTTCTTGCAATTTTTCGCGGTTCGTCTCCTCGCGATTATAACTCTCTTTCGTCTCGGTCTTCTCAATCCTGTCGCTGAAAACTTATGGTGGTTGAGATACATCTTCGGGTCGAAAAGATTTTTGTTGCATCTACCGGAAACAATGTGGAAGATTGTCAAGCGCCTCCTCGCTCATTCACGCCATTGACGACGTAAAAAGCGTACAGCTCGAATGCGTTTAAATCGTCGTGAGTCCATTCCGTTGCATTAGCTCGCGCGATGATGGTAGCGCGGCGCACTTCGTCTAATATACGACGAGCAGTCGCCGCCACCGCTGCCTCTTTCTCTCTTCGCCATCCTCAACCCCCGCAACATTTCGCGCGCTCTCCCGTCAGCCTCTATTGCTCCGCAGTAGATCGATAGCTGGAACGGCGCTCGTCTCTCTCGCACGGCTCGCGCTCTGATGTATGTATAGGCCGGCATATACGTCGCCGCTGGAAAATCGCAGCGAACGCAACGCCACGAGGGGTTGAAAGAGCGCGAGAAGGTGAAACGATGGTGGGGCAGAGGAAGAGAGAGACAGACAGAGGACGGTTGTCTCGAGGCCGATTTCAGGCCCGTATCTTGTTCTATCTATGCCACGTTTCTCCGTGTCGATTATTAAAATTCAGCGAAAGACTGATCTGATGTTGGGCAACATTTCAATTCCTCTTCAGATAGATATTGATAAAGATCTTGATGTTAAGTTGAACCGTGGCCCCAGGAAAAGCCTTTTTCTTCCCGTTAATTCATTATCAATTCGTATTTTATTGAAATTGAATCGAAGTTCATTTGAATATTGTAGGAGCGTCGGTTGAACTGTATCTCGTGAATTTAACTTGTCAACCGAATCGATCTCTCTGTTCGCAAAACGGTTTTCTCTGACATTTTCCTAATTACGACAGTTTCGTCTCGGAACAATTAGAATTGCACCCAGGAGAAAGCTCCGCGATTCCGTGGAGACGGAACGCGATATCCGAGAGCAGCTTCAAGTATTCATACTCTGTAGGGATCTTCGTCCCGATCGATATCCCTGGTTTTCTTTCGGAAGTTTCTCGAGGGTAGGAGAACGCGATATATATGTATAAAGTGCTCTAGCAACACAAGAGCTTAGGAACTGCGCAATATATGTATGTTACTCAAAACTAATTAAAAAGAAATTGGATTATATTAATTTTGAATACTCCCAACAATGACGATTTTCCAGCTTGAAGAGCGAAAGAAAATCCGAGGTGTTTCTACAATTATCGTCCCGTAGGATGAAATTTAAAAATGAATGAGCATGAAATTTGCTCTTTTTTACCGTGTCTCCTGCATAAAATTCTTTAAACATTTCTGCGATTTATGTATGCATTATAAAAATCTTACATTTCTAATTTATTGATTTCGAAATTGTTTTTCTTCATCTTTGACGGCGTTTTCACGCCGCTATTTCCTTCCGTTTCTCTCTCTCTCTCTCTCTCTCTCTCTCTCTCTCTGTCTGCACTGCGTCGCCTTCGATACTCTTTCTCTCTCTTCACTCGGTCGATAGCTCGTAGGGGTCGCGGAGACGCGGCGACGCCCTGCCCGTCCATCCCCTTACAACTTGCTACCAGGGGGTCTCAACCTTGATCAAAATATTTTGTGATCTCATTGCCAGACAGCCGTAACGGTCGCACGACGCTGCAGCTGGCTCGGCACCGCCGCTATTCGCTTATACATATTATTGATTATCTCGTCGGCTCGTACGCCGAATATCACGCGACGATAGGCGCTGATCATGATGCTTTCGAATATTAATGTTTTCTTTATTAGGTTGGCGAATATTAGGCAATACCAGAAATTATATCACTTACGGTTCCTTCGGTTCTCTCCTCCGACTTCACGATCTCGCCATATTTCTGAGTCTTGTCGGATTTGTTTTGAACGACAATGCTTTTACGTTAATATGGATCGATGATACGAATATAAACAGCTCCCCCAGTTTGTCGTTTTTTTTTTTTATAACTATGGAATGCGCAGGAGTAGCCAGTTAGACAGGCTCCGATAGTTTTCAAAGACGAGGTGTCAATACTTCTTACTTCGTATTATGATGAATTTTAAGTCCTCTTTTTTACCTCTACAAGACTAATAGATTATGTAGGCGGTTGGAGACACTAGCGTGTATTTCAAATGCATTTTAAGCGTGAGGCGTGTCGTATGCATATGACGTTCGATAATAGATATCTGTCGCCAGTGATTCTCAGTTATTACGTGTGACGAGAAGCAATGCGATTGCAAGCGCAACATAATAATGCGATTATCAATATAATATGATATAGGCATACGTGTAAACGTTGTGCCGTACTGCTCATCATCAACGCAATATCCCCGCATGACAATTAATCTACATTTTCTCCAATTCAAACCGAATGAAAAATGAAACGGACATTCTGGAAACGTTGATTTATTTACATGGCAAAAATGTATATTTTGATAAATTAATCGTTGCCAGTAGTAGAGGATGTGCCATTATACTGATTTATTTTGCACGAAAGAATGACACTGAAAAAAATGGCAGATTCGAAGGAACAGGCTTCTCTCATTTAGTTGTAAACGGCCGATACGTGTATATTTGCGAGCATTATTAGATAAAATATGACTTAGTTCCCGAATACACAATTCATTTCACTCGTATAGAACAATCGCGTGTGGTTTTAGAGCCAAAATGGACGACATAAAAGACATAGGGTCTTTTAGTGGCAGTGCAGCCAGATATATCTGAAAGGTGCGTTAAAATTACACAGATAGGACTAAGCGAGTATAAAATTATATAAATATATTATATATCTATATATACATATATGATGTATGTACATTAAGGCGCGTATTTGCATAGATATTTATATATTATATATGATAGCATAGAGCCACGACCTCTGATAAGAGAAAGGGGGTTTTTTCTATTTTATTATGATAGCGATTCTTAAAAAAGGTGGTAGAGCATTTTATCTATACGACACGTTTCGAGACGAGAGGATGAAAAATGAAAATTATCCCTTATATATACGCATATTATTATTGTATCTGTCGAGTATGAAAATACACGCGTACATATATGCATATATACATATTCGTATACACACGTGCGTATATATATAATATATATAAATATAATTAAATATATATTATATATATAGACATAAATATAGACGTTGGAAGAAGTGTCGTGTAAACTCTTAAAGGATGCGTCCGTGATTTTGCAAATTGCGATCGCATCACGATAATTCAAAATAATATATGAAAACGTACAGACGATGTTATTGAGAAAAATATTTAACGAGGGAGAAAGCTTAAGGTCAGAGAGAAAAAGAGAGAAAAATATAGATAAAAAAACAGACAGCCAAATGGCCAGCACACGCGGAAGCATAAAAACGAGAGAAATGATTATTAAACCAAAACTGAAGGAAAGTTTGAAGAGGATGGGAGAAAGAAAAAGAGAAAGAGGAAGAGACACGAAGAATAATGATAAAGAATAATTAATTTTGTACTTTTTTGTGCGCGTTGCGAAATGCTCAAACAAAGAGAAATCTTATCTAACGTAATTAATAAAACTGGCGCGTATATGGCTGATATATACCCCTATTGAGCTAATCCCCCTCATCAGCGCCAAATAAATTTTAATACGTTGCAAAATTAAGTGCTAATTAGGTGCTGAAATGCGAAATTAGATGTTCGAATCGTTTGGCAAGAAAAAAATATTTGGGAGGGGAGCTTAACATTAAATTAGCCCCCCACCAAAAAAAAATATTTATTGCGTAAATGAAAAAAAACAAATACAGCAGAAAACTAAGTGCTAATTAGGTGCTCCAAGAAATAATCAAGATATTTCAAAAATATATTATATACAGGATTATGTACAGAACTTAGACGTCAGTCGAACGGTCGGCTCACAAAAGAGAAGTTGCCTTAAAAAATTAGATGCTCCGATAAATTTGGTATTAAAATATGGTAGATATCTTTTAACTTCTAAAATCTCGAACGCTTAATAACTCAATTCACGCAGCAGACTGCCGCGTTTTTTTGCCAGATTCTTTCGTATTGAGTGAAAACGCGTCAAACGAGTTAATACATTTTTATTAAGATTCTAGGGGGGGACCCGTATTCTAAATAGTTACCTTTATTTTTTTGTGGGGGGGGGCTAACTTAATGTTAAGTCGGGCCCCCCAATATTTTTTTCCTTCCAATCGATTCGAGCACTTAATTTCGCACTTCAGCATCTAATTAGCACTTAATTAGCACCTAATTTTGGAATTTGTTAGAATTTATTTAGCGCTGGTGGAGGGCTAGCTTAATAGGGGTTTGATATATATTTGGACGCACGATTCGTGTTGAGGCTCAATGAAGAATGCGATACTCGGCGTTAGGCGTCTCGATGGACGATGACTAAACATAAACCGTGATGCCATGACTGATGAAATTGCGCGATTAAGCTCTTCATAGGATTCAGAACGCGGGTTGCAAGTCGCAATATTCCGATCGTAGTAGGCTACAAGACGCAAAACGCAGAATGCATCGAAGTTGGATGAACTTCAATTTTCGCGTCCTACGTCGATGCGGACGCGTCAATCAAGACATATGATCGCAGGAACGGTCAATTGTTTTCATGCGATGTCAGATTGAATGACAGATTACTCGTTGCGAATCTATGTAGACTACATAGAGGCAAAAATTTTACAATCTACGACTTGCGTTCAACGTCTTGCGTCCTGTGCGAATGAGGTTTATCCGCCGTTAATCAGCGTCTAATTATGGCGAAATCACCGGCATGAATTTAACGATTGTCGTTTCTGCAATCATGGAAAGTACGCCGCTTCAGTTTACGATTGTAAAGTATCCGATACGTATCTAATTAATCACGATAAACTTCTGAGAGAGCGATGGGGATTTGAATAATAGCACAAACGAAGGCAAGATTTTTCTTTCACTTGTTACGAAGATATACGTTTTATCGATGTAACGCACAAGAGCTACCACTAATATTTTTTAAAAACAGAATACTAGAAGGACCGTCTGAGAATTTCTTTTCGCGATAATTTCTGATCGCCAACCATCGTTTCGCTCTTACGCCGAAAATCAAGAGAATACGAACGAAACGGACATCGCTGTAGGGCGAGAAAAGGTAGTATAAAAAAGAAAGAAATAGGAAAGGCAAAGGGAGTAAATATGAATTGTGCGGCGAATGACAGAAAGGCGGAGGAGAAGCTGGCGGAAAGGGAAAAAAATTTATTGATACAAAATATTAATACCTAAATGCCCGGTTTATTTTTATATTTATTTTTCGATCTATATGAAACGTTATAAAAGTTTAAAATGATATTTAAATCTAAATATATATGACGATAAATACTATATACTTATGCTCTGTGTATGATACATAAAAAAATATATATATATTGTAATAATGGATGATTATAATTATATTGTCGACGACATGGCGCATCGTATTCACAGATTGTACGATGCTCTATTACAGATTGATATTTATTATTCACGCAACATCTCCGCGCCTCTCAGCCCCTCCCCATGCCCCGCGTAAGAAGAAAAAAATGTACTCCATAAGTCTACCGCAATTTAATTACCTCCCTCTTAAAACTCCAAGTACGAATTATGCAAACATCGACTCGCTCGTATAACATCCCCGTCATAAACTCTCTGTACTACTAGTTTATAAATTCTAGTTTTGACGTAAATACAGGTACCACGTATATATATATACACATATATATATATATATTTATATCAGTGTAGCGTATGTTAGCCTTTAACGGCGACAAGTAAGACGGGACACCATAGATTTTTAATTAGCGTTACGAGACTATCGCGGGACGTCTTTCAAGTATGATCGACTGGCGCGGCGTCGTCGTAGCAACACGTAGAATACACGATGAAACTACAAGAGTTTTGTGGAAATGGAACACGACAGACCTGATCGTGATCCATAAAACGTGACAGAAAAAACGCAACACAACTGCAATGGGCAACGATTATCGAAATATACGAAAGCGTAATAGCCCTCGTATTTAGAGATCGGGAGAGGATACGTGAGTACAAAAAAATGCAAAATGACGATCCTCCCGCATCGAATCTTTTGTATCTCGTTCGGTATTTCCTCATTGAAATCTGATATAAAAAAAAAGTAAGAAATAGGTGGCGACAGAGATGCTACGACGATCATGGCCACGACGTTTGGCTTCGGCGTCCCGCGAGCGCACAATTTAAGTGAACAATTAAAGGAAATATACGAAGGACATACTACTGCCCAAAGCTCCTATAGCCTAGTCACTTAAGTGTGGCTGCACACACGTGAGAAAGTTGAAGCGGCAAGAATCGAGAGAGTGCAGTGTGCCACGTAGGGGTGAGAGCACCGCGTGGCGGAAGAAGGGGTGTACTTGTAACTACAAATTTATTATATTTCATAGTCGACTATAGCCGCCGGAAGATATCTCACTGTCGGCCGTGTTGTGTGTGTTACTGTCTATTATCGGCAATATGTGTGTGTGTGTGTGTGTGTGTGTGTGTGTGT
>NW_017255975.1:3100365-3103427 GCF_001594055.1 Mycetomoellerius zeteki
CACGTGTCAAAACGAGAAAGATCGACGGGAAAAGGGAGAAACGATAATAAGAAGGGATGACGGCGGAGAGCGAACCAAGATGAAATGTACGACGTCCGTCGCGAGATATAATCGACACATTCGATCATTTTCAACCTCATCGGTCTCGATCATTCGCGGATCGTCACTTTCGTTCGTTCACTCACTTCGCGTTTCATTACCTAAGAAAATAACGGCTGAAAACGCGGATTCGTGCAGAAGTGATATATACTTATACACACACACACACACACACATATATATATAGTATATATTATATATTATACATATTATATATGCAGGATGTCTCAGGTTCTTCTCGCACTTCTTCCCCTTCGAAGGTTGATTCTTTGAAAAATCCGCAATCGCTTTCCTGCGATAGTTTTAATGAGCTGCACGTTCCAATTAATTTATTCTTGGAATTAATATTTATATGGAAATAAGGTAAAAATTAAAATGGGGTTTTATTTTCTCGAATTTTTGAAAATGTCTAGATTTAGGCAAAATTATTTCCTCTGATTATCAAATAAAAATAAATTTCTCCCGCAGAATCCGCGAACGATGGGCAAGCCGTAGAAGCCGAGACACTCTGTTTATATACATATATTCATCGTTATCCTGTATATATATATTTATTTATATACGTATTGATATATATAATGATACGTACTTTACGAGATACCGCATAGCTTTCTGACTGATTATCCGTAACGCGAGGAAACGAAGAAAAATACCGCAAGGAGAGATACAATACAGAAAGTAGGTACACTATTATATTCCCACCCTTTCCACACACAGTGCAACGTAAACAAGCAGCAACACCTCCGTGAATATATACGACGGTGCAGCCGCCGTCGCCGCGCCGCGTTGTGTCGAACCAAATAACGTTGCGTGTATCCGGTCCGCGGTTATCTCGCGGTCGCCGGGATCCGCGAAGACTCTGCAGAATCCCAAGATCCTCCCAAGATTGCGCGTAACCGTAACGTATAACGTAACGTAACGTCGATCCGCGATAACACGCCATCGGCAGTGAGGAAGCGCGTCCTATAAAAGAAAAATAACTTATAAATGCAGTCTTGTGTGCCGTTAAAAAAAGAAAAAGAAAACGAGGAAAAAAACAGAAAAAAGGAAAAGAAAAGCTCTGTTCACACTAGCGGGACAATTCGTTGGCATCGTTCGAATCATTTTGACGCGTCCGGACCAATGTCGAAGAAGTATTATTTAACTATAGGTTTCCAATAGCCAAAGTGCTGAAATAATAATATATATATTTTTGTAAAGACACTATAGGATATTATACAAATGTCAGACGATATAAGGATAAATAATGATAATTCAGTGTTAACGGTGATTCGTTCAGCGATTTGTTGAGAGAATAAAACGCGGAAGGGAAAGCGAGAGGGGGCAGAAAAGAGGAAGATAAGAGAGGGAAAAAAAAGAGAGAAAGAGGGAGAGGGAGAGGAAATTGGATGGAGAAAGGACGAAGTCCTACCGCATTGAGGATCACGTTCCAAACGTGATCCTCAATGCGGTAGTGAACTCGCGAGAGTGCGAGCGGAGAGACGGAAAATTGTCGGTATCGGAGATTGCCGTTGCCGGTTGGTACGTGAATTCGGGCGGATCCAATTAAAGTATCGGCGTTTAATGAAGGGCTCCGAGAGCACCGTTATTGACGTGTACTACGTTGTATAATGCCGCTAGGTCCGGGGCACGCTGGGGCGGGAATTTTCACGGAACGTCTTCGCAGCGCGAAAAGGTGCGAGGATTTTTGCAAAATATCTGCGAACAGATCGTCGTTATCGCCATTATCGCGAAACGGCGTGATCCAATGTTTCGGAAATCTCTTGTCCACCTATATACTCGGCTACCGGCCACGGGGTATCCCGAGCCTGTTCGGACACACGCGAGTGGACGCGACACTATTTCGAGGAGTTATCGCGAGATAACGCCTCCACTTGCGTTTCTGCGTACTCTGCACAATGAGTGATTAAGGCCTAAAAAAAATTGAGAAAGAGACACAATGCGTGCGTGCACACACTCACGCGCTCCGCACGCCAGTCGCACGGGTGTATCCCGAGCACGGATGCTCACGCACACGTACACACGCACACACAGCCACGCATACGTTTATACTAAACGCATACAGAAACATAAGTCTAGATATGACACACACACGACAGAAAAATATATAAATAGTTATATATATATATTAATATAGTATTTATAATACACTAATAATCTCTATAATTTTTACATATGTTATGTGATGTCATTGTCTACTAGTTATCTAATGAGATCTCCTCCGATCCCCCCCCCTTTTCCTGTGTGAATATCCCTTAAAGTGAATATCCCCGAAGTGTCCGTAACTTACCAGTCCTATTATCCCTCGATTTTCCTAATTACCCGTCCTGAAGAGTCCCCGTCACATAATCTCTCACCATATATGTTTTCTCTCGGCTCCTAGATAAAGCCGGTGCGTCTTCAATACGGAATTACAAAGCAATAAAGTAAATGAAACTATTTAAGAAGTGTACGCAAGGCGTGTGAATGAGAAGAACAAGAAGAAAAAAAAACCAACGTTGATCTCTTTTATGAGAGTGAGTGATACGACGCGATCATCGTTTGCTCGAAGCGATCGCGCAGAGAATTTCTCGTATCTTCTTTCTCGCAATCTCGATCTCCGCCATCTCCTCTCCTCTCCTCTCTCTTTCTCTCTCTCTCTCTCTCTCTCTTTCTTTCTTCTGCTTAGCAGTAATTAAAGATTTAATTTCTTCCATGGAGTGCTTCTCCTATTTTTTGCATTCACCACTCCTTCTTTCCGGAAGCAAGAGTGGTCAGTGTGTGTGTGTGAAAGATCGGACATTGCAAAGTTTCTTTAATCTCGTCCTTTGAATTATCGGACTCGATTTCTCGGACGCGATAAATTTTCTTTCTTAATCATCAATTTCTCGCTTAGAATCGTGCATTTGACTTTTCGCATGTAGTGCAGGAAGAAATCGTGGCAGCTCTCTCAGGGAGATTAAAGTTTAATGAAAATTATAGAT
>NW_017255975.1:3103443-3125155 GCF_001594055.1 Mycetomoellerius zeteki
ACCGCTCTTGCTATCGCGTACACCGCCGCATTTTCCCAAACCCAATCTCTCCTCCTTTAGATACATTTTTAATTCCTTTTCCGAACGTTTTGGCGACAGAGACGAAGAGCCTTTGCCAAATGTGGCGTTCGTGATACGAAAAGAATTGCGTCTGAGAGAGAGAGAGGGGAGAGAGAGAGAGAGAGAGAGAAAGAAAGAGAGAAATAGATTGCTCGTTGGGCGAAACTTTTCTTACTTAACATCGTTTCAAGCTTCCTCCTTTTTAAGTGTTTGCATGTATAATGCGATATATAGACTGGAACTGGACTATGATATATCGCCGCAATATTTTTATAATTTGTCGGAAATTGTATATTAGAGAGTATAACGTAATACATATTATATATACATATGACGTATATATATATATATATATATTTATGAGATATGCCGTAGGGCGAGTATGGCAACGGATATTTTGTAAAATTTCTTAGTAGTCGCGAGAGATTCGTAACAGATTTAAGAACGAGTCCTTAATAGGTATTTCATAAATAATTGCATAAAGTTGCATATCCTGCCTGTAATGAACATATATGTGTTATATAATTTGAACGATTGTGTCATATATATATATATATCGATGATATATTTATATATTGCTTTATGTATATGTAGGATATATATAAAATATATTGAAAGAAAATATATATTATCTTCTACAATAAGGTGTAAAGTTATTTTCTTTTTTTTGCCGCACGATACAATCACAACTGATGCAATCTATTTCTCTCAATCGATTGCCAAATCATTCTTTTCGCTTTGGTTTATATTTTTGTTTTACAAATCAAACAGACTTTATCTCATAATTTTTCCTATTGGCATATACTAATTATTTGTATATAATTTTTGGTAACGCATTATCTGTATTATCGTTTTTTGTTTATATCACTGTTTTGATCGTTCACGTATCACGTCCAGTTCTCATATATCAGTGCATATGCACATTATATAAAAATCTCGTGGCAACAACCTGTCATGACTATGTCGATTTTTCTAGCGCGGAAGATAAGAGATCGTGAAGAAAGCGAGAAATTTTAGTACGTCGGAGAAAGGGGGATTAAAAGAAAAGAATATCGTGCGAAACACGGCAAGGGAATGACAACGGAACTTAAGTATTATATACGTATATTTCTCTAAAGATTAATAGGATGTTAACGCAAAAGACTATCTACGTAATGTGAGGACGGACAAAAGGAGGAAGGGAAACGATACAAGAGAGATTTTAAGAAGCTAATATAATATTTAAAGCAAAAGAGAAAAAAAGAGAAAAAAAAACAGAAAAAGAAACAGATTATATCTAGTTTTCGATGATATTTCATAGCGGGACCCGTAAAATGACGAGAGCGGCAGAATAATGCGCGCCATGGAGAGACCCGGAGATGGAATATCGATGTGCGTTTCGGAAATGTACGTGAAATCTGACGGTCGGTTTCGGCGTCGCGACGACGGCGGGAATAACTCGGCGGACGCGACGACCGAAACGACGAGAAGAGAGGCGAGAGAATGCGCGAAAATCAATGGGAAGGATGTACGAAAAAACCACTCTCGAGAGGTCCCGACCCGCGCCGACTCTCCTTCCCCCGATTCCTTCGTTCCACCCCGTTAAATATATACGCGACTTTAAGGATATTATCATATATAGAAATATGATAATCTGTACGTACATATATATTTTTTTGAATTGCCAGTTCCTGAACACACAACTAAAAAGATCTCTCTGGCCTAGTAGGTAGATCTTATTCGACGGACTCCCACCGTTCGGTTCCAACCTTCCTCTATCCATCCGTTTTTTCATCCTGGTTTTTTTACGATTTGTCATTCATCTCCACTTTAATCGGGATCGCTATCACTTAGGAGCATATTAATCGACTCCCTGGTATCGGTTGGGATATTCCGGATACGCGCGCCGGAGATTCCAAGCGGGAGACTCGTTCGAACGGTGAAAAAATTCGAATATTTAATTTTTAGAACGGATTCGCCGAGGCGCGTGTACGGATAGCCGTTATCTTTAGATTGCTTAGACGAACTGGAGATAAGTCGACGAAGATGAACGGATTTTGCAAAAAAAAAGAAAAAAAAAGAAATGACGGTACTATTGCTCAGCCCTGCATCGATTAATTCGAGCTTGAGCACCGCTGTGCGCAAACCCCTTCGATTAGCCGAGGGTGCTCAATCGCGAGTTTTCACCCCCTTTTCACGTCGGACTCGTTCTTTCTCGGTTCCTCTCGGCACTTTGAATCGGCATACGAAGAAAGAGTGAAAAATTGAAAGCTACGAGCAAAATGCGGGCGGCGAAGAAGGAGGAGGACAGAGAAAGATGTGAAAGAGCCGCGAGAGAGAATCGAGAAGAGGATCGAGGAGGTGGAACGTCACAAAAAATCGGTGCCAAACTCTTTTTAACGTTAACGAGAGGCAACTGAAGGGTGTATCCTAAATCACGCAGCGCGCAGTGATGATTTACCATGCTCAAAACGAGGAAAGAACGATTGAGGAGGCGCACAACGCTCAGGATGTTAATCGTACGTCTGAGAGAAATGGATTTATGAGTAAGACGTGTATTCGGTGTAAGCGATAACTATAAATATCTCAGTAAGTGAAATATATTAATCTCTATGTAATGGGACGTAAGAAAGGAGAGAGAACGGGCGCGAAATCTGCCGTTTCTGCGCGGCGGAAAAGGCGTAGGAAGGAACGGAGGATACCAATAGATTCTTGTAATATGTAATAAGGAGCAGTGGCCCCCGCGGCTCGCGACGCTCCCTTTATCTCAAAGTAGACTGATAGTCATTAACGAACCGAATCGATGTTCGTTAAAGGCAATGAGATAAAAAATTATTAAAAGGAAAAAAAAAAAAGAAACGTCGCCGACGACCGGATAAGTATTTTTATCAAATTTTGTAATGATGAAAGATGGCATGAAATGAGGATACAGGTTTCTCTAGTTTTCACCTTCCCATTTTCCTCCCTTAAAATGATCTCTAAGATACAATATTTTTAGGATGTTATATAAATATTAAAAAAGGTAAATATTCATATAAAATTCTAAAAATATTATGTGCTTATGTGAGGATCACATATTATCCATTTGCCTCAAATCAATCCTCTTCATTAACGCAAACATCATCTCTATAAGTAAGGCAATAACCGGCGACGATGCGATGTCGCGCGAACTCAACATGTATATCCTCCCTCCCTCCCCTTCATCCCTTTATCCTCCTTCTTCGTCTTGTAAACTCCTCGATATCTATAATCCACGTTTTATCGCGCATTCGTATCATAGTAAGCGAGTATTTTCGACGAGAGTCGCTCGTATCCGAGCGACAGTCTGTTTCTCTCAGCCCTGCGACCGACTGATGTACTTACTTCGGCGCGCGCGGCTGATCGGCGACGACTGGCGAACGGAAGTACCTCCTCGGCACCGAGTCAGTACCTGGACTGTCACGTTGCTCGCATTTATCGCGAAAACCGTTTCGGCGAATTCCTACAAGCGTGTCCATTACTGCTTAATTAATAACCGTCAACTTGAAGAGGGAAACGAGACCTATTGTCGGTACAAGGAAACAAAGTCCAATACAAGTACAGTATTATAAAGAGAGAGAGAGAGGAAAAAAAATGAATAGCTAAAGTCTCCCTTCCCGTACACTGTTGAATCTCATAAAATTAAGAAATATATAAAGAACGCCTCTATAGCCATTTTTATAAATGTTGTGAAATATGTTGTAAAATTTATAAAGAGTCTAAAAATGTAAAGGAGGATTCCTTTTAGTTTTGTGACTATTGCGCGTCTCTCTCGTTTTCCCCTTCGAATTAACGGATTTGAAGAGAGAACAAATACAAAGATACGTAAACTTCCCTCATCGGGGATCATCGAATTCGATCCCCGCGATTCATACGCGGCTCCGTGAGGTACATTCCGTTCTTCCATCTAGATCGATCTCAAGCGCGTCCGAATCTCTCATCCGAATCAGTGTATCGGTGCATCGGCGATGCGATTAAGATGCAGCGACGACGACGACGGAGACGACGGTGGTACGATGATAATATTGACCACCCGGTTGAGTTGGCACGTGCCGTGACCTTTGAATACCATCGACACGTGGCATAACGATGTAGTGCGGCTCAATGACGCAGATCTCGTCCAGATGTAAGAGCACTTATATTGCACCCTCGATATACCTGGCTGCCGAGTGCGAGTGCACGTTGTGAGGGTCAGGTCACTGCCGTCGTCACCGTCGCATCCGGCATCGCCGACGACGTATGCGCATAACGAGCGTTCGCGGATTATTGGATCGAGAGGAGATATCGTGTTGGATATGTACGACGTGCGTTCGGACGTTCAACCCGGCCGCTCCCATCGAGTATCCATCGTGACTCGTGCTTCCGGTTTAATTAAAACAGATGCTCAAAGCTATTTTTTTCGCGACGCCGGTTTCTTACCATGTTTTGGAGGATAAATCGTAGGATAAATCATGGCCGTCGAGCGTATCAGCGTACTCCTGTAATCGACATATCCTCGGCTGAATGTCTCCTGCTCGGTCCAGGTCGCACTGGAGACTCTCTAATGAGAACTGGGCACGAGAAAGTCATTTTTGGTTGGTCCATCATGTTTTAACAATTCCTGAGAGAAAGAGAGAGCGAGAGAGAGAGAGAGAGAGAGAGAAAGAAATAGATAAGAAAAAGATAGAATAATGAGAAAGAGAAAGAAATAGTAAATGTACGTCCTTCTCTCTCGTAAATTCTTGTTAAAACTATTACCGTGCATACAAAATTGCGGCTCGTATTCAGATTCTTATTGGAAAGATCTCTAGGTCGCACACATCCTCATATTCCTTCGGTGTTTTATATATCTGTCTGTTTGTTCGTCTGCCTGTCTGTCTGTCTGTAAAAGTGTTAAAGACTGTACCGCAAATGTGTTTTAGGCGGTTAAACGTGTTTTTCTTAGTAAGGGCTAAAAGTTTCGTCCTCGAACATGAACGCGCGTCTCCGCGCACCAACATTTTCGCCGCTCGAGGACAGGGAGGAGAGTGGATATGGCTGAACTGAACGAAATTCGGGCCGGTTTTCACATCACGAGTTTATATTCACGAGAAATCTATTTTTGCAATATTATCACCATCGTACCAGACATCTCGACTGGAAGGAGCAATCCGTGGTCCACTCGCGCGAGCGTACGCTCACGCCTTTTTTTTTCGTAGCCTCGAGCGGTGTATATAAGCGTGCATATGTGCGTTTGCGACAGGCCTAGATTTTTTCCGGTGAAATTACAATTTTTAAATTTTTACGCTGATAAAGTTCAGAAATTAAATTTGCGAAAAGCGCGGTTTTATTTTCGGGCACGCTTCCCTAAAACACACTTTATCCGGGATACATCTTGGGGATGTTCAAAGGACATACTGACGTTCTCAGGACGTCCTCTGGAGATCGGTGCTGTTAGGGTTTTAACGAAGCGTTTGAAATCTTTATCTTTTACTAGATGAAAGAGGAAGAGAGATTTTGTGCCAATCATTGCGCGACAAATACGCGATGACGGACTGTTCTCCTCTTAGCATCCGCGCCGAAGAAGACGCGACTGCGAATCGTTTAAACGCGACAAAGAAAATCCGTGGGAGATCCGATGCCGCGGATTTTCTTTAATCCGGGCCTGTCCACAGAGAATATGTGCTGTGCGAATCGTGCGAGTATAGGGGCAGGTCAGGATCGGTAAAGTGGCAGTGCCCCTCTATCGATCACTTCCATGGTAGTCTTCTTGTGCTTGGATACTCGTTAGAGGCGACCATCTCTCTTTCCCGTCAAAGGATGGTGGTCCCCTCGCGCCTACAGAAAAGGATGATCAAAGCCGGGATTATGCGCCGAGAAAAAGTACGCTTGAATTAATCTGAATAATTATCTCTCGCGGCGTCGAGGCCGCGTCGAGTCGATTTGAATGCTCGCCTTTCTTAACTTTCGATTCCGCCAGCGCATGCGAGGCGCATCGGCAGCGCGTCATCGACCGCGTGCGCTTGTGCCGTTTGTTCACTTTTTTCCATCTTCCTTTCTACGCTTGAGATTACACCCTGCCTCATAACTCGCGCGCTATTCGCATCGGGTATTCGCATTGGCATTGCATTTCTCGAGAGAGACGATACGTCGAGTCAAACGTGTTCCAGGAGACGATTAGTTATTCGACCGTGCCGTCGCTAAAAAAATTGTTATTTAAGCAAAAGTACGTGTGTGAAGAGAGAGAGAGAGAGAGAGAGAGAGAGAGAGAGAGAGAGAGAGGGAGAAATAGAGATATGTATATGATACCGAATGGCAGAAGGGATGCGCGACGAGCTTAAATATAATACGTACGCGAAATACTCAGCACTCGATATGTGTATGTGCATCCTACGAACATCAGATATACTATATATGTGCGAATGATAACGGAGAGAAAGGGAGAGAGAAAGGGAAATAACACGGTTAATCCCAATCTATCAGGGTTTCACGTATATATTTAATGATATGAAAGAGGATAAATTAAATAAAAATGAATGAATTATATATATATATAGATATAAATATATGAAATATATAAAAATAAATATGAAAAAATATATATATACATACATACACTCATACATACATATGTATATATATTATAAAATACATTATATTAATAAATAATATCACATTTAATATGCGTTTGTTCATTGATCTTCGACGCCTTTCCACTGAATCTTCCTTTCGCATTTAAATATTTTTTTAAGCATTTTTCGTCGTTAACTTTTTGTTATACCTTTTCGTTTTACATCTAGAAATTTTGCGTTTAAACAAGAAGACCTTTCCTCGAAACAAGAAAGAAATTTAACATTCGGAAATACGTCTGATTTAGAACTTTTTTGACTACCAGAAGAACGTTGATTTAGTAGAATCTGACTGCTAAGATCAAACAGTTTACATTTTGTTGATTATTGAAAATACGTAATCTCGATGTGAGTTTCTTTCCACGAGCGATTCGATGGAGAATCACTGGCAGGGGTGCAACAAACTCTGCCGATAGGGGGTCGAAGTACTCGATACGTCGGTTCATTTCCCGGCTGGATTGAGAGTCACTGGGCCGGCGTTCTCGGTGCAACAAACGACGGATGGCTAGACGGCGGGGGTTGCGGAACGATTGGAGGGTACGGCACGATTGGAGGAACCGCGCGCGCGCGCGGGGGTAGTTTTCGGATGGAGACGGAACTCCGTTTCGCTTCCTCGCCATGCCGTCTCTCTCTCCGTCTGCGCGTCCATACTCTCCCGGCTTTTTCCTTCCTTCTGCATCTTTCCGCCTTTCCTCCCTCCCGACGTGTGCGTTTGTGTATACGTTCCCGTCGGTGGTGGCGCGAATCTCTGTCTGGTCTGGCAGCGGAGGTTTCGTCGTCATGACGACGAACCCAGGAAACCCAGCCGCACTCTCACACCCCCTTCGGATCTCTCGCGGTTCTCTTTCCATCCGCTCTCCTTTCTCCCTTTTTCCCGTGTATATGTTTATTACTATCCTCCTTTAGTCACATCGACGATTCTCTGGCCCGTTCAGAGAAACATTCTTTTTTCTGTTCGCTTCTCTCTCTCTCTCCTCTCTCTCATTCTCTACTCTACAGCCACGCCAATTCCCGCCACCCGCCCATGGCTTCTACGCGCGCTTTCGTGCGCGCGTGTTCGCGCGCTCCATACATCTATCACGTGCACGCCGCGTACGTATATATGCGCGACTCTGCAGACTGCCGCCCGGTTCATCCACCTCCTCGGTTCTGTCCCTGGCTGCTGCACCCCTCCATCCCCGTCTGCGAGGGTGGTGGCCCCCGGCCCTACGTTACTCGCGATCCCCGAGCCGGCCTGAGCCCGAGAACTACGGGAACGTAGGGAAGGAGGAGGAAGTGGATGAGGAAGAGGACACGACACGACTTCGAGTACGAGGAAATTGGAAGCACAAAGGTGACGAAATGCAACAAGAATGTATCATCTCGTGAAAATTCCTTTTCGCCATGGAATACACCGATTAATTCTGCCCCTTTCCAAAGAATCTATATCGATCGATAGTAGTTTCTACATGCACCCATACGATACATGACAAGCAAGATGGCTGCCGTGGCGCGCAAACTTTAATATTCTTGCAAACCCTTTCTTCATGCATACATAAATGTGAAAGAAAATCGGACCACATTCATTTTCATCGTTATGAATGAACATAGAAATCATTTTGTCAGTCTGTTGCAACAGCCCAGATTACATCGGAATTATGTCGGTTTCAATTTCTGGCTTGCGGTTCCAGCAACCTGTTTACGTTGGTTGATTTTGCCGGTAACAACAGACAGTGGCGTGTATCGCGTATTGTTCTCGATTCTGCCTTGCCGTTTATCGCGAAAAACTTGGATATTGTTGCTCATAACTGTCCTACGATAACTCAATTCTTTTCGAGCTTTTCGCATTTTCTGTTTCCTTCTCTCTTCACTGTTCAGGTTCATGTGCTCTCTTCCTCCCACATCCGTTTCAGATCTCTCTATTTTTCACATCTCTTTAGCTCCATTTTGCGGATCCACACTGAAAACCGCAGTCGTTCCGGAGGGATGGAAAAGGGCGAGCGAGGGACCTCGCCCTCCGCCACGGGCCCTGCGGGGTCGAAATTGTTCAGGTACAGAGTTGATTACGTGGGAGTAGCAATTTTGACTCGTAAATGAGGAGGCCTTTTAAGGGACGTGGATCGTGGAATAACTTGTTTCTTCGCTATCTGTACTTTGAAAACTAGATTAATAATGATTATAGTAATGGATGCATTTATGTAGAAATCTCTAAGTAACTCAAATTAAATCTAAATAAATCTCTGAACAAAAATGTGAGACATAAAAAATACATAAATGATAAAAGAAAATACTGACAATATATAAACAAACCAAAATATTAAAATTAAAAGTATCAATAATTTGAAAAAAAAATGATAGACAGCAATTTTAATTTGTAACTATTTGAAAATTTATTTGTTTAGTTAAACAAACGAAGCAATTACAAGGAATTTAACCATTGTATGTCTTCATTTGCGATAAAATTCTTTCAGAACACTATCTGCTTCTTTGTAACAACTTGTGATATCGATTAGCGAATTACTGGTAATTTCTATGCGAACGACCGGACGGTTTGCTCGTAAATATTACGGGCGTCCACAGGAGAGGGAGCCCCGACAAGAGAGGCTGAGGAAAAGGGGAGGTGGTAGAGGGTGGTAATAGAAGGTGCGGAGACCGAGAGGAGAGAGAGAACGCCGCGTCGTACCGAACCCTCCGTAACGGAGGGCCTCATGAATTATTTTACCTCTCTCCCCCTCTCTTTCTTCCTATCGATGTCGGCAATTCAGGTATATTCGGGATTAATTAGCGCGTACACGCGAGGTCTGATTGACGGTGGTACTAAAAGAAACGCTAATTGCAAGATACGACATTTTTTACGCAACCTTTCGTTTAAGATGATCGTCACTCTTCGTCTCGTTTTTTTAATTAATTGCAACGCGAAGAAACCTTTCGTTCTCTCGTTAAGAATTCGCCACTGAATCCAAAAGTGAATCCGCACCCTTTTTTGAAAACGCTGAATGTGCAGAATCACATTTTCTTTGCAGTGCAAATGTTAGTTATATGACTTAAAAAAATTTCTATTTTAGCTTTGGCAGCTGCAATTGGAAATACCAAGAAATTTATAAAACCGAATAATTGATAATTATTTAACAATTATTACACAATCTTGATTTCTGAATAAAATTCTTTACTTAGCTTTCTTTGAAAATTACTTATAGCTTAAAACCATCATTTTCTACATTGCAATTATTCATCTCATTCGTTCGCTGTTTAAATTACACGCGTAATCTCTCCCTTCGGAAATCTACACCGTTTACAAATATCATATAACACAATTCGCATACAGTTGCCATATGAGAGACGAAAATACGCGTGTAGTAGTTCTTGATATTAGGTATCAGAGTGAGAAGCAGGAAGAGACATATTCTCGAGAGATAGAAACAAAAAGTAAGAGAAAAAGAAAACAAGAAAGAGGAACAGAGGAAAGAAGAAAGAAGAGGCGTTGCTGGGTGAAACCGGGTGCCATCGTGGATGTCGGTATCAGCATCCAGGCATTCGCTACCTTTCCTTGTACTTCCTTCCAACCCCAGCACTCTGAGCACCGTCGTTCTTCCTCTGTAACATTATCCATCAGCAATTTTTTCTTCAACCATTGAAGTCAAAATGAGTGGGCGCTTTCGTGGTAACATTTTCTGTTTTTATAATATCATATGTTTCATATGGCATATAAAGTAATTGAAAACTACATTATTAATGCAATATTATTAATGTAATGCATATTATTTTTTCCGCGTTTCTCATTACTCGCGTGTAGTTAATTACTGTGAATGGCTTACAAACAATATACATTTGTGAGTTATTAAAATCTTGAATTAAAACCTGTAGTTTTTAATAATTAAGAGGCAAATGAGAGAGAGAGAGAGAGAGAGAGAGAGAGAGAGAGAGAGAGAGAGAGAGAGAGAGAGAGAAGGTAAAAAGAGAATACATGCTGAGTTTCCTTTAAATCGTTCCTCTTTCAAGATCCCTCGTTCGTAGAACACGGATCGGCACTACCCCTATATATTTCTAACCCTCGGCCGTCGTAACGCCCCTCTCGTTCTTGTATGTCCAAGGCTAGACTGCTAAATATTTCAGACAGCAATTCCAACTCCCAGATACAAATGCGCCATCCGACAAGGACAATGAAATTAGTAGACATCACATAATATCCTTGCATTTAACTCCTTCATTATAACAGCGCGTCTTGAAGGCCTTGCATGTTTTTAATTTCAAGAATTTATCATGTTTTATATATTATATATTGCGTGCTTCGTGTATATTCTTTCCTCTAATAAACCTACGAAGAGGCAAAAAAATATTTTCTTCGAAAGGAATGAATATATCTCACGAGAAACGAGAGAAAGACCAAAATTGTAATCTATTTTATACTTCAAGTAAATTGATAGATCTATAATTAACTCAAAGTTTGGTACAAGTGTTGCTCAAGTTTCAGAAAATTTCGTATAAATCATTTGCAATAATTTTTCTTTCTGTCTGAACTGTATAAGCCCATGGAACGAGAAAATTCCGTGAAGGATTTTACTCGGCGCCTCCCTTATCCGGCGGCGACAGCAAAGGCGCCGAAGAAAATAACACAGGTCTGCCGAGCGAGCGCACTAGTGAGGGTTGTAGGGTGCTCCTTCTGCAGCGGGGTAGGGATAATAAGGAGCAGGTGGTGGCGCGTGCTCGTTTATATAGTCGGCACCCGTGCCACGTGGGATCGCTGGTGGGACTGGAAGAGACGGTGACGGTGTACGCCGAAGAAGGGAACGACGGGTAAAGGATGTGCTGTAAAAGACGATGCATTAGTCCACTATTCCTTCGTGCCGCTACAGTAATAATGAACTTTTTTACTGCGTCAAGATCGAATCTTGCGTGTACGTAAGAAAAATACAGCGATAATTTTTCGCAATAATTCTGTGAAAATTTTATTCGGCATTGTACAATATTTCTCTCTATTTTTATATTTTTTAATTATTATTCTTATATTTTAAGTCTTACAATCTGTAAAAACAGTTAAGGCCTTGGCACATACAAAAACTTAAGACGTAAGACAGCAGTAAGAAAATCAACATGTTGGATTCGCTACTGCTTACGTTATGGTCTTTACGGTCTTTAACGTAATTGGTCGATTCGCTTACTGCTTAAGTCTTACGTCTTAAGTTTTTTTATGCGCCACTTTAGAGTGCTTTCAATTTGATGACACAAGTTAATGTAAATATCGTTGTTATTCATTGAATGCTGAAAAAGATAGAATGATGTTCGCGTCGACTTGTGTCACTAAATGGAAAGCGCCCTTAGAGATTTATTTTATGTATAACTTTTGAAGACAGTGTTGGTATCCTTATAATGTCGTTGCGCAATATTTTATCATATATAATATCTGCACAACAATAAAGTAACGATACCGTCACTGTCGTGAAGAATTTCAGAATAGGGACTTGCAATTAGTCACTTTCTATTTTTCGTAACTTTATTTTCTTTGCTGTAATCATGCTGCATGTTCATAATTAAAATACTCCTTAGATACGATGAACGTTTGGGAATTAAATGGATGGAGGAAGTTATAGGCTAAGAAAGCTACTCATAGTCCATTGATATTTTTGTAAAAAAAATTGGATTATTAATAATTATGAATGAATAAATGACTCTTTATTCAGCTTTCTCAACTATTTCAAATGCATTATATTATAGAAATGCATAACCTTAAATCTCTAGGTAATATTATATACTATATATTCTTTTAATATTTGCTTAAATGGCTCAAGTCTCTCACACTGCTTTAATTTATATAGTAAGACAGTATGAATTTTTAGTCTATAAAACATATTCTTTCGTGCACTTCTTATTCTGCGGAATTTTATTACAATATTTATGTAGATGAATTATTATTTTTTATATAGAGCATGTGTTTTTAATTTAATAATATAATAATGAAGAAAACTATTTTATACTTGTATCATATTATTGCGACTAATTTTCTGTCAACTTTTTATAGTTCTTCTGAATAGTGTTTTAACGAAGCACTACGACATTAATTGCACTTTCAAGCAATGCACGTAGACACCTTTCTTTTTCTTTCATTGCACGTGTGTTTAAATTTGTAATTGCTTCTCGTATGACGACTCCTGGTACAAATAACGCGGACGAACGCAGCCGTCATTAGCCAGAGCGATCGCCACGTGTCGACCGACGTGTCCCGTGCTGGATCACACGCGTTGGACTAACACACTAATTATAATAATGAGAGGTAGAGAGATACAAGAGAAAGGCAGCACCTGCTACGTACAGGCACCCGCATGTGGCCGAGAAGGTGATGACCATTGCAACAACAGCGTGACGCGCGTCTTCCATCTTCGGCGTAGCACCTCTCGAGCAGGGCAAGAAGTAAAAGGAGACAACGAGAGAAGAGAAGGAGAGCGACGGTGGTGGCGGTGACGGCTCCTCTTCGACCCTCGAAACGGGTCGGCCGGCTGATCAAGGAGGAAGGGCAGGGTATGGCAGGTGTCTTGCCGTCTGGCAGCTGCCTCCCACCTGGGACGAGTCGGACGCGCGAGCTGTTGTTACTCTTTCTCGCTTGCGCGGTTACATATACGGGTACGAATGCACCGTGCGCAAGTACGGTGTCACGACGGCATTTCGACAGCAGGTACGTATACACGTACGTGCGTATTCGTGAGCGGGCACGGTATAATTCGGTGCGCACCACCTGGCCGATGCCGCTAGCCGGACTCCAGTTAACCCTCTCTCTCACGCACGAATCCTGGATATTTTTCGCCGTATGGTGTGGCGAAAGAGGAAAAAGAATATCGGACGAAAGAAGAAGAGGAGAACGCGCGAGAGAGGAAAAAGGGAGGTGACGGAGGCTGAAGAGCCGGCTCGTAAAGACGGTTAAGTCCGGCTGAACAAAATAATGCTCGTGTACTTAATACCATGGATGATGGTAATCGTAATTTCGTTGTCGAGGGGCAGAGGGGAGGGGACGGTAATAAAGTTACACGCAGTTTATTGGATATAATGCGCCAAGGAAGCGAGAGTGGCGGGGGATTTCATTAGCGCGCGAGAGAGGTGCGCGACCGTCGCGGTAATTTACGGCTCTCGCGTCTTTTTTTTTCTCTCTTTTCTTCCCTGCGCAAGCCCACGATCGTGATCGCACAACGAGATTATTAATAGAATATGCAAAAATGTACAAAATAGCAATTAAATTTGATTCGCTCTAATAATAGGTCTTATTAATCGTTTAAATTTGAGCGTACTTTAATTAAAGCTTCGTCTCTCTCTTTCTCTCTCTCTCTCTCTTTTCTTCCTTATTATTATTAATTCCCTTATTATTATATAATTTTATTGTTATTTATTTACTTGTTTTTTGTGTTTATTTTTTGTGACTTTATTTTTTCTATATTATTTTTCTTTCCTTGTATTTTCTTTGTATTATTCACCTTTTGTTTTATTTTTATTATTTTTCGCTGTATTCCTATCACATTTCTTACCGTACGTTCTTAAAGGGCTTGTCCTAGAATGTTAATAAATGCTCTATCTATCTATCTATCTTCTCTTTCTTTTTTTTCTGTCAATTATAGCACCGGCCACGTCGTGGCATTAATTTCGATATCGCGCGACGCGGAGTTCATCGAGAACGCGATGATTTCGAGGCCGACGTCAATTTAACGGGCATTGCGTGACAGCCCTTCCGCTTTTCACTTCCATAGTGCCCTGATCGATTCTCTAAATTCTCCACTTCGTTGGATTTGCCGAATGCGCGCAGAACCGCAAAACCAATCGTTTCAAACAACCACCGCCGAAAGGTGCCCTCTCCCTTTCTCTCGGATTCACTCGTGCAGCCGCTACGTGCCGCTACGATTTCACAATTTTCAATTTTGTTCTCGAAAAACTTTTTAATTTGCAGACCGGTGCCTTACGGCGATTTTACGAGCGCGCCGTTGCACTCGTACATCGTGTTTCGATCGATTTTGGAGATGCACGAGTCACCGCCGTCGTCAGCCACGCATTCGCGTCGTCATCCGCATTTCCATTTTGGTCGTTCTTCCTTCGAACGGTCTGTCTGAAAGTTCGTTGATTTACACACGCGGCCCTCGCGCGCATCGAAGTTGTGCATGTTAAATACGTACGCGCACATGTCATCGTCCGCCTCCGCTTTCACGGGGATGAAATCGATACGAATCCTGACGCGCGTATTGGCAATTCAACGCGCCACCGCCGTCCATCGTCGACGCATGATGTCTTCTTTAATGCACGTTGATTCCTCTCTGCTTTTTTTTCGCTAGTGGAAATATTTAGATTCAGGTTCGGGTAGGTTAAACAAAATCGAACTCATCGGTGATTCTTCGGGCCAAATAGACCAGTAACGAAATTAATTTAAATAGAATACAAATTTAATTGGAATACAAATGCATGAATTAAACTCAGCCAGGAACTTTAACTAAAAAATTAAAAATAATGCAATGCTCGGACCGAACGTCTACCTTAGCTGAGTCACACGAGATGCAGAAATATTTAACGTGATCGGGAACGCGATCGATTTTGGATTAATACTCCTTACAGTACTTAGGATTCTTTACGAAAGCGCCGTTCGTTAAATCATGATTAATCTACACGAAAAAGTCGGAGCTAAAGTATCTGAAAATTTAGCTATATACGGATCTGAAAATAATTTTTTGAATAATTAAAATAATTATGTACACTGAGGAAAAAATTGTTTACTTGACTAAATTAATTTAATTCGTCTTTATTTCTTTTAATGAAAAATATATGTATTTATTTTCCAATGAAAGAAATAAAGACACCTAAATTAATTTAGTCAAATAAACAATTTTTTTTCTCAGTTTAGGACTCAAAGTAATTATTAGAATATCAAAATTTTTTGCTACATTGCGCTTGAGATTTTTACGTTAAATTATTTTGATGGTCCAACAATAATTTTCAGATCTAGCTGAATTTTTAGATACTTCAGTAAAATCGTTCATGTAGATAACTGGGAAAATTAATAAACTATCGTTTAACTTTATACGTAACTATTATTATTTCGTAAAGAGTAAAATTTAGATGCGTTTAAAGCAGGGATCGCTATCTGTGCCCCGCCCGTGAAATGGATCGAGTACCTCGGGCGCTTTTTATATTCGCGTGATACACGACGCCGGCCCGTCACACCATCGTCGTGCCGTCCTTATCGTCGTTTACGTCGGCGCACTTCGCTTACGCGCCGGCATTGGACGGAAATGAGAGTGCGACATACTCGTTATCCTTTTGCAGCGCGAATATGACGCGCGATCTTTCGAGCGTTCATCGAGATGGTTAGTGTGCACTTAGGCGGATGGAAATTTTTACTTGCCGATGTTGCCAGACTTCTATAATTCTCAAGAACAAGAGAGAGAGGAAGCGACAGAAAGAGAGAAAGAAAAGAAAATTCGCGAAAACATCTCTTTTTTGTGCCGTTTTGATATTTCAGCACCCCAAGTAGCAAACTGACATCATTTGTCGTTATTTTGACATCAAGATGATGACAAATAACGTCAGTTTGTCACTTGGGGTGTTTGCATATTATTACGCGCGAACAAAGAAACGTTTCCACGAATTTCCTTTTCTTTTTTTTTTTTTTACATTTTTAATATCATTTTGACGTCAAAATGACGACAAATAACATCAGTTTGCTAGTTTAGGATGTTGGTATATTAAAACGCGCGTAGAAAAGAAATATTTCCACGGATTTCATTTTTTTAACGTCATTTTGACATCAAAATGACGACAAACAACGTCAGCTTGCTACCTGGGACGGCAGATGTCGTAATCACGTTGGCGCGCAAAATCGATTTTTCGACAGGTCGTGTTACGGTAGGTTCGTGAGTCGTACTCTCGTCTAATCTCACGGTAACGCTCGGTAACACCGAAGAGGAAAGTACGCGGGAACAAACACTCTCGTTATGTGCTCTTAGCGTGAAGGAGTCGCACTGTGGCGGACACGGAACGTTGCTCGCGCGTCATTTCTCCGCATCACGGTCAGCGCACGTTGCGCCAGCCTGGGGCTCTCTCGCGAAATGGATAATAAAATTAAAATATTCATGACGTGTGCGTCACGTAGGTGTTTCTAAACGCACCTGGGCTGGAGTATCGAAGAGTATCAATCGGAGGATAGTGGCTATCTATTATTTACTCGCGTACCGTTGAAACTCCTTAGCCGGAGTACGATCAGGAATTATCAAGTCCCTACAAACTCGTCAATCACGTTTCGTCTAATCGAATAAAAAAATCTGTTATTTGCGAGAATACAATGGATTTGAGAGAATAAAATGGATGGAGGACGTCTCGTGCCACGTGTGTACATAAAGAAACGTACGCCGTGCAGCATGGATTCGTCTTCCGTCATCTCCTTGGATTGCGTTCCGCGAATTACGACGCCGCGCTTCTCTCAGTTCTGTCGCGAGAGCGGATGAGTAACGGCTAATGATAATATAATAATTATTATCGCTTCTGTAACCGTGCACAGTAAGCTGAGAGTCGGGAAGCTCATCCTCAACATCCAGAAAGTCACGGACGGCCAGCGCGCGGTCGGGTGTGGCCGCAATAATCATTTCACCTGGAGCGAACAAATCATAGTGCGTGCATCGACTTACTTGACGTTTAAAATGCAAAATGGATGACTTAAGTGGCACCTTCCTGATGCTCTAATCAGTTATGAATTAATTAAAGCATTAACTCGGCATTTCTTTGTAGCATTCGAGGAATAAAATTTTATGATGTTAAAATCAGGTTCGCGCTAATTGCTATCTCAGCTGCTTGGAGATATGCTAATGAATCTGAGTGACTCGTCGTCGTGGTTCATCGTCCTGTTGCTTACAAGCCAGGTGAATTTTAGACCTCGTATTTTTCGAGGTGGACTCTTCTTTCACTTCGAGGAGAGAGGCACTGAACAAAGGGATTGGGTGAAAACGGTACCCGCAGCTAAAGATTGTGGACTTCTTGTTGCTTGACGCTCGCGATGCACGGATTCACCGCTGCCGCGCACCGCTACGAGAATTCTGATCGGTCTCCCCGCTGCAGATTACTGCGGATAACGCAAGTTGGAGAATCTCCCGAGAACTTGGTCCCAAGGGTCGCGAACTTCACTTTCGTGAATAGATTATAGCTTGTCAGACGAAGAGTTACGTAGAATAATGCGTATGAATAATACGTGCGGAAAAGAAGCGAAAATGGACTTTTATCCTTAAAAAAAGGAATGTATTTTCCGTATGGAAAATACGGCTTTGCTGAAGTACTTAAAAATTTAACTTAACTTTAGATATAGATCTAAAAATAATGTTGCTAGGCTATGAAAATAATTATGTATTTAAAACTGGTTGCTGGAAGATATAAACTTTTTGCAGCATTACTTATTATGCTTGAAATTCCTACGTAACTATTTGGATGGTTACACAAAATTATTTTCAGATCTGTATCTAGCTAATTTCAATTTTTAAAAATTATGATACTGATGAATTTGGACAGATGAGACTAAATCTAATTAAATAAGACAAATCTTATATTCGGTCAAAAAATGGATCTTAGTGCTTAAATATTTCAATCTGAATACATATCTGATTCTGCAAACCGTACGCTGAAATCTTTTTCGATTTCGAAACTTGAAACGCAATCATGAACAGAACCAGAGTAATAATATCGTTTATTTAAATTTTATAAAATCATTTTAATATCACATATTAAAATTTTTAGATATTTCAGCAAAATTATTCTCTCTGTGTGCTTATCTATAATGTTCCTCATCGCTATAACATTTATTGAAAATATACAAAAATATGAACTCTTTTCAGTATTAAAATTATAAAACAGTAAATCAATTGATCCACAAGATTAAATTAATGCAAAAATACGTGCATCGATTTCTTTGTATCGAATCGGCGTGATCGTGAACCGTCGAGCGATTCGTGAAAAAATAAGGCGCCACGGCTCGTCCTTGAAAAGTTGACGCGAGCACGCGGTTGCAAGGTGGGCAGAAGTTCACCGGGCGACCGGCACGGGTTGTATTTCTTTCGGTATGGCGATGCAGGCGCGTGAAATCAACAGTAGATGCGTGCATGTATAACGCGCACCTACACACAGACAGACAGCCGCTTTGCGTGTGCTGATCCATGTTTGCGAGAAAAAGCGCATATTCATCCATACCGGCCGGTGACTTCACCTGTACTACATACGTTAGTCGCGTATCGACGCCGATGCGTGTGTAGATTGAGCGTGCAGGTAGAAAACGTGTAAATCGCGGCTACATGAGAGGAAGAAGGATGAATTAATAGAAAGAGAAAAAGTGAGAGAGAGAGAGAGAGAGAGAGGGAGAAGGAGAGTGAAAGAGAACGACAGAGGGGCAGAAAGAGAGACAGGCAGGTTGAATGAGGAAAGAGGAGAAACAGAGAAGGAGAATGCCTGGAAGGTTGGATCGTTCGCTGCCGGTAGCAACGACCCTGGATGCATCGACTCCTGGGGTTGTTCGGTGGTAAGGGTAGACGGAGAGAATCAGATGACAAGGAACGAAGGGAGACAGGCATAATCGGCGAGAGGGTGTGTTGAGAAGCAAAGCACGAGAGAGAAAGAGAGAGAAAGAGAGATAAATAGATAGAGAGAGAGAGAGAGGGGAGGGGGAAGGAGGACGAAAAGGGAGCAAATGAGGGAGAGCGGGAGCGATAAAGGTGCTGGAAACTGGGGGAGTCACCCTTCGTCTTCTGTCCTTTTCGCTCTTGTAACCGCACCGCGTACGATATCTCTCTTTCTCCGCCATCCTGTCGTTTTCCTTTCTCTCTTTCTCCTTCTTCCTCCGCCCTTCCCTCCACACATCCCTTTCAGCTAGACTCCCCTCTTCCACCTCGATCTCTCTCCATCTCGCTCACCCTGTCGGCTCTTCGGCTCTTCACGCTATTGATCCCGCAGCATCCACCGCGAAATAACGACGTAGGCCCCTGTTTCTCTTGTTTCCTCCTCTCTCTCTTTCTCTCTCTCTTCCTTTCTTCCTTTTTAGGTATCTTTCTTCATCAGTCTATCGGTTTCCTCCTTTTTTTCATTCTCTTTCTCGCTATTTCTGTCTTCTTTTGCCGCTAAAACGTTCCAATGTACCTCCGCAGGGATGAAGAAGAAGATGCAGCGTACCTGCGACCGAATCCCCGTCGCGATTTTCCCTCAAGAAGAGGAATTTGTCTGTGCGCATATTTTTCCGCATAACGCTTGGGAAATGTCTGGATGAAGAGCGCTCTGATGTAGACCGATCATCTTCGGATTTGTCGAGGACGGGAGAATAAAATTTCGCGTGCGCGATTAATGCTTTGATAGAAAATTTTGTTTTTGGACCGTTTGATCTTCCTAATTCGATTAAAACGTTTTAAGCCAAGAAACGGTGTATTTCCTTGAGAGAAAATTGAAAAATTCATCTATTTCAAGGAAGTTGACATTTTCCGCGAATTTTCTACAAAATTACACTCTATAATTCACGATGGAATTTATAACGAGAGACGTGTTAGAAGTGAAGTATAAATCTGATATCTGGATCATAAAAAATTCAATATATATGTACCAATTAAGTCATTCAAATTTCCCTCCTCTCAACAAATCAGATTATTGAAATCGACAGTTATCAAAGAAAATCTTATAAAATAAATCTTACTGTAAACACCGATGTCTTGGCATTATATTTTTAAGTCGAAAAATTATTTTGAAAATACGAATTTTTTTAAAAATTTAACAATATTATAAATCGTTTGTGTTTAATAAATATTTACATTTGGTATTAACTAGTTACAATGGCATGAAGTGACGATTTCGCGATCGCCTCATACAAATGCTTGGTTCTAATTAGCGGTCCAGAATCCGCAGATATCACGACGGGTCCACGACATGAGGTTTTTTTTATGGAACATATTATTTTCTCATTACACCACGGCGCTGAGGAAGCTGACAATATTTCTCGCCGATCTTCCTCGTGTCGACGATAATCGGCGGTAATTTTTCTGGCGGTGCTGCGTTTACTTCTTTTTTTTCCATCACCTTCTCCAACCCCGGTTCCAGCCGATGGTTCCGCGAAGACGGATGGCGGAGCGTATTTCTCGTACGAGGCAGTTCCCGTCAGTGAAAGACGAATGCGAGAGGCGACGTTTCGTTTCCCGACGCGCGAAACGCCGAAAACGCCGTTCAAGAGAAAAGAAATTACTTTCCGGAACGAATGCCCGGCGTATGTACGCGCTCGAGGATTTTCGGAGGACCAGGTGGTGTGGTGATTCGAAAGAGAAAAAGGATGGGAATAGGAACAGCAGGGTAAGAGGTAGAGACTTGGCCGGTCGAGTCGAATTATTCTCATGATGGGTACGGCTATCCTCGATTTGCCCGTTAACAAATTAGCATAACAGGGAATCTGCCCGACTCGACTCGATTCCCCGAGTCAACCCCTTTGGAAAACCCCCCGCTAAGAGTGTCTCGAGTGGCCGCGGAGAATAGGCGTCGAAACGAAAATCGACTTCCGACGTTGAATGTCGCGTAGTTTGCGATAAGGATTGGATTCTGCGGGATATTGACTTAGTATTAGCTTAGATCTTAAAGGGTGTATCGAATTGCCCAGTTAATTATCAGGTTGATCAAAGAGCTGTTTGTTGTATCTATTAATAGACGACGTAAAATTCGTTTTAATCATCGTGCTAATGCTACGTCTTCCTTTCGGTTGAATATAAACGAAAGAAAGTTTGTATAAAGAAATGTTTCCATAATTTAAGAAAATTACGAATTTTTTAAAAGTTAAGGAAGTTATTTAAATATTACTACCATTTCTATATCATGTCACTTTCGTGATTCTTTATGTAACTTATTACTCCCATTACATTCCTTCCATTATACTTCGCGATGGAGTTTTCAAGGGATTCGTTCTTTAATGATTTATATAATGATTTAATGACTGTCTCGAGAACAATTCTCATCACAAGTTGTAATTCTCATTCAACGAATGTGAATCCGGTGGCATTTATTCGACGGGAAACGTCGGCTTGCAATGCATTATTCTTTTCTTTTCGCGCTCGTAAATACGTCGTGTA
>NW_017255975.1:3125199-3132944 GCF_001594055.1 Mycetomoellerius zeteki
GTCGTGTAGACAGGCTCCACTTCTTTTTAAATCGTAACACGACGTCACGCGGTTTTACTTTCGAGCGAGTTTTTTGACCGACAAAAACCAACCCCTCTTCGGGGTCGAGAAGGGATTTGTTCTCTTAGAGTAGCGGCCCGAGGGGTTGAATAACTCTGACTGCGGAGTTGCGGCGCGACAACGCTACATGCACATCGCGATGCTCAATCCCTCGATCTGTAAATACAGATATTCTTTTATATTGTTGTTATAATAAATAAATTTCCATAATAAATAACACTTAAATTAGTATGAAAACATACCCAGAAAGAACAGTTTGCTAAAGTATCTAAAATTTGAGCTAGTTACAATCTGAAGATAATTATGTTGGATTATTAAAATATAAATTTTATAGAACGTTCAAACTGCTGGAATGTCAAAATTTTTTATAACATTCCTCATCGTGTTTGAGATTCTTACAAAATTATTCGATATCTAACAGAATTGTTTTTAGATACATCTATCTGTATCGATCTTTCTGTAAAAGCTCATATAATTAGATTTAATACAGAATTTCTACTTGTGTAAAACAGTAAATATTAATATTAATTTAATTGATAATGAGAGAGAGAGAGAGAGAGAGAGAGAGAGAGAGAGATATGTGCATCTATTATATGTATCTATTGATACTGTAATACACATGATAAATTTAATTTGACCGTAAAATATTCTCTGTTGAAAGAATATTTAAGAGTATTGTGCTGATTCACGAGTATTGTAATATGATTGCGTTACAGTTGTTTGTAACCTACGAGCGATCGAGTATCAATATATTCTTATTATACTTGGCGCGAATTGCAAATGTCCTCCAATCTCATGAGTGGCAACGCCGGTAGAAATTCTCTTGTCGGAATCCCGGTTGCTCGCATAAGACATTTCGCGATGCGTAAACGGTGGTCCAGGTGATTTGTGAGAGGTGGATAATGGGTATCCCGGGCTCTGGTGCTGCTGCTGCTGTTGCTGCTGCACCCTCATCGGCAATGCCGGGGTGGTGGTTGCGGCGGCAGCAGCGACGGAAAGATAGAGAGAACGACAAAGCGGAGAGACGAGGATGGCAAGAGAGAGAGAGAGAGGGCGGTGAACGCTCGCCGGCGGGGGTGGCGGACGTCGAGGGTAGATCATCGCAGGGCTGGTTACAGGGACCGGCGGCGGCGGTGTCGGCGGCGGGCTTCTACGGTATAACCAGGGGTGTACCCACCACGGTGCACCGAGGGGTGGTTTCCTCTCTGCTCGCTCGGGTCAGTGCCCTCCCGTAACATTGAACCGCCCCGCGGTGCAGTCAGGGCCGAGCGAAGGGCGCGTGCGTCGCCATACAACCCCCTCTGACATCCCGGCGCTCACCAACGTCCCGGCCAGCCGACAACCCTCCTTTCTGTCTCCTTCTCTCTCTCTCTCTCTTCTCTCTCTCCCTTGCACCCACCCTTGTCGTGGTGTGGCATGGTGTACGCCCCTGTCGGCGTCTCGATGCTTTAATTTTTTCCACCCCTTCTTGCGCTCATCCGCCGCCGGTTTCCGCTTTAGACCTCGTCTGCCGCCAAAACATTGTCTACACCCCTTCCTTCCCTTCGATCGGTAAGCACGATTATCCTTAAAATTGAGTCGCGGGACACCACGGCGTGTCCGCTACTCTAGAGTCGCTCCATCCAACTCAGCGAGACGTGAGAGATGCTACACGCCCGGACGTTGCACCTTGCTCCACGAAGGATAATGCACTTGCCTGGGAGAGGAGGGGGAGGTCAACGAGAGATTACTCTCTCTCTTCTTTTTCATCTCTGTCTTTAACAGTCGCAGAGATAAAAATAAAATCTTTAATGATTTTTGAATTAATAAAAATAATTGATAAATATTAAATACTTTTAATTTATCAAATTTCAATCGTAATTATTTTTTTCCCGACAAATCAGATGAAGTTTACAGATTCAGAATATGGCAATGTAGTAATATTTTATAGCTCTACAGAAGCCTCCAGCCGTTATAGCTAGTTGAAATTAAACTTATGACTGTAACGTTAAGTATTCTACTAATTAAATGATGGTCTGAGCTTTTTTTGACGAACGCGTGGGTGGCGAGTTTAAAACTTTGGTAAAAGCTTCGACCGACGTTCCTGTGGGAAATCCGTTCTCGTCGCCACCCGACGAGTCGAATTCGAGATTTTAAGACTTTCGAAGTGCAACGAACTCAGGCTCGATCACTTCGGGCGCCGAACGCGAAGTAGAAAAAGAGATGGCATTTTTCGACGAGCTCTGTCGATGCAAACTGAATCGCAAGTAGACACGCCAGCATAGAACGTCCATTAATTTCGATCGCAGCGTGATTTAATCGAAAGAATAAAAGTTCAGACCATGCAATTATAGGACAAATCAGATCATATTGTCCATCTGTCCATCGTTTGTTTCTTTAATTTTTTTTCTTCACGGAGACGATCGATGCAGAATCGAGCTTAAAAGCGGCACGGCAAATTGCACGCTAATTGGTTAATGCACACATGACCGGCGGTGGCGCGGCGGAGACCGCAAAAATTAAATGAGATTGTTGTCGCGGGGAAAGTTTAATTGGAAACTGTGCCATCCCCGCACGCGAGTCATTTCACAGCGGTTGTCGGTGCATCGAAATCATCTCGAATAAACAGAGCGTCTGTCGGCTGCGCGGTACACTTGGGACCGTGGTTTGGCTCGAAAAGTTTGAAACTTCATTAGAATCAGGCGTTGTTCTCACAACGCCGTGGATCCACCGTCGTGCGAGGGCGGTGAGTGGGAGGAAGCAGAGAGAGAGAGAGAGAGAGTGTGAGAGAGCGGGGGAGGGAGAGAGGGTGGAAGAAGGAGAGAGCGAGAGAGACTTGTGCAACCCCGACGACGACGACGGTGCGCTGAACTCTCCCTCGATTGTACCGTTGACGTATCTTGAAGTGGAAAAAGGGGACGCACCGCACGGGGAATACACGAGGGGCGTGAAATGGCCTCATTTCGCAGCCCGGAGAGCCGCCGATGTAGCATATATCGCTTCTTCTCGCTCGCGAGTATTAGATACACGCGCCCCAAGCGAAGTGTATTTACTGTCGACAACTTTTGCCAGTGACGCTCTCCGACAACAACGAGAGCCTCCCAAGCAGCATGATACAGTCAGCGATCAATTAACCGTGCTGTGTTTCTCATTTCGTTTAAAAACGTCCCGTAACACTTTTATCCTTTAAAGGAGTTATTTTTATTACGCGTGAATATTTACGCCGAAATGTCATAAAACAGATATTTTCGAAATTCTACATATTATCTGCATTAATCCAGATATTTCTCGAAAATGTTACATCGAGCAACATTTTTGCGACGAGATGAGAGATATTATAATATAATTGATTCAATTAAATCCATCCGTTTTAGCCTTATAAAATATAGATGCATTAGAGCATATTTTCCTTATGTATATAAATAATTAAATATATTATAATTATAAACGATTAAAACAATCTAGATTTGGACAAGAATTATTTAATTTTATATCTGCGACCTAGCCGTCCAAAAGAACTTTACTGCAAAATCGACGATGAATCATGATGAGATTATCTATTTTATAGAATTTTATTCAAATCGATATGTGAAATGAGGTGAGTGTTTCAGAAAAATAACTCTTGCGACGGACGATCTAGAGGTGTGTAGGGCACTACTGCAGAGAAAGCTGAGGACTGGAATAGTACTCCATAAAGTATTCATGCGCGTTCAAGTCCTAGAATAGACAGCGTACCATCAGCGGACATTCGAATTCTTCGTTATAACACGATTTATGTACGGCAGTGTCATTGCGGAGCTCGTAATCACATCGTTCTTAGTCGCCACGAATTTACTTTCGGCCATAAGTAATTGCGTCTCCCTTCCTCGTTAACATGTCGGGTCATCGGTACCCTATTTGACGAGAAATCGGAAAACTTCTCTTCGCGTAGAACGCTGGGCAGAACGCATGCGGGAACGAAATCGCATTCTCTCCAACCTCCTCGATCCCGAATATCCCATAAACAAATCGGATTTCGGCTTTCGAGCTTTCCCGATGATGGTCGGGATATGAATAAAAGAGAGCACTCGCGCTTTTACTTTGAGCATCGGTAAATACGCGACGCGTACGTTCTCCATACGTAATAAGTCTTTTTGCACCGCGTCCGTTGACGCTTGTTCGCGTTTTCTGCATCGCGAGCGCGATATAACACGCGCAAGAAACGGCTATCCGGCGACTTTCGTCGGATTGCCGACACGTGCCACACAGATCATAGTTTTTCCTCATCTCCCCGACCGGAACTTCGCCGCGACGTGTACTTTGCGCGAGTGCGAAATGCATCCGCGCTCGTTCTTTGTCGCTCCCTCGTCGTCCATTTTCGATTCCGCGCGTCAGAACTCGCCCCGTATTTTTCCTAAGATCACGACGCGCGGTTTTGCGAAAAATTCGCGAGTGCGACGAGAGGGTAGCCGTTCTCTCGCGTGCATAGGGAGTGTCGGCGGTGACGGAGACAGCGGTGGCGGCGGTGGTGGCGGCAGCCCGCGCAAACGGGGGTGGATGGGACGTCGAGGGGGTTTGCTAACACACCGTGCAACGAATGGAGATCGATTCTGAGTCTGGGTCAGGCGAGGGCGTTCACCCCCCGGTGCAGCCCGGGAGACACGGAATCCAGGATCGTAGCTTGGCTATCACGCCAGGCGGGGTACTGGCCGGGAGTCAGGGGCCTGGGGGCTGCGAGGGAGGAGGGTGCACCGGCTCGGGACACTCCCTTCTGTTGGGTGCAACGTACGCTCGCTCTCCTCTATGTCCAAAATCGCGGGCTCCGGACTGCCGCAGCTCTCGCAGCCCCGCGACGAGTCTCGACCGGTCGCGATGACACTCTTGCCGTAACCCCCGTTGATTCTTCCAAGTGATTTAACGTGGGTACCTCCTCCAAAAGAGAATGAGGGCTCGATCGAGACTTCCGCACTCGGATGATCGTATATCTTTCGTTTATCTGAGACAACCTTCCGTTGAAATTACGTTTCTTTGGTTAGTGGCGGAGTAAAAGTTTAAATTTCGTTGTCGATTTAATAGATACGATCTAGCGATGTGATGGATTGACGGATTGTAATAGATTTTATAACAACAGATTATATAATGACATATGATATGCTACTTTATGAAACATGATACACGATAAGATACGATCTCCATAATTATCAAGCCGGTCAAATTGCCGGATGTAATAACATTATCAGTGATATCATTTGATTTGTGTCTTGTTTAGTAAATCTATAGTTCTTTGCATTACATAAAGACATGCTATGGTCTGAGAAATTAATTTTTTGCTGCTAACTATTCGGTACAACTGTAACGACATTTCGCGATGTCGTTTAACTTATCTGACTCGATATTCCTGCTTCGATCACAACACAGTGAGTTACGCGAGTAACTTATCAAATTTTGTTTATCTGAAGGAACACCGTGGTGCGTAAGCGTATCCTTCGTATCTTCCGCTTTAACCTGGCTACCAGGAGCGAGTCCCAGGACGAGGTGAACGATCGACAGGGTGGTGGTACGTGACCTTTTGCGCGAAGGATAACGGCAGGGACGGGGTGGGGGACGTGGCGGTTTGCACTATGGTAACACGGGGGTGAATGCACGTACTCCAGGGGGCTTATCCTGCAACTTTTCGACGCATGCGTTTCGTATTCCGGAAATTTTCGCAATGCGTGACGTCACTGGTGTCGCGTCGGATTGCGTGTTCTCTCTCTCTCTCTCTCTGTCTCTCTCTAATTTTGCAAAACTGTTTTAATGTAATAGTATAATATTATTATAGCAATATAATATTGTATCTTGTTACGTATATATTTTAATGTAAAATATACTATATTAACTTGACTTTATATTATATTATGTTATGCAATTGTGAGAATACGTTTGTTTTGTAATATTGTTTCTACATGAATTGAAATTAATATATACTCTAAGTTTGTTTTTCATAGCTGAACTAATGAATACTTTTTGTACATGAAGTGAAATAGATATTTGGAATTTGAGCTCTTTTGCGAAAACAGAAGAAAAGTTTTAATGCATTTCAGTGTATAAAAAAGAAACTTCTTGTTACTTAATTTCTGAACTGAGGATTTATAATATAATAACGCATAATAAATAATGCTCTCTCCCTCCCTCCCCCCTCTCTCTCCCTCCCTCCTCTCTCTCTCTCTCTCTCTCTCTCTGTTTTCAATAAAAAGCGTATTTCGTGGATAATTACGATGCATTAAAATAGCAATTGCGCTTCGTTCATCGTTGTAATATGATCGTTGAGTATGAATTTTGCAGCGTATTATTATACGTTAACCATAATAGATTATGAACCGAAATCGTTGAGGTCGCGTCGCGGTTTTAGTGGCGTAATGGATTCTGGTTACATTGATGACTGAGCGCTTGTGGATGCATGCAATCATACATGTATGCACTGATCTACACATGTTACTCGTAGAATTGCTTCTATTTTCGCGAGGCAGCTTTCTTGTTGATTTTACAGAAGTATGATACTTGAGAAACTATCATGATTAAATGCATACAGTTTTTTCTAATTCCTAAAGTCTCGAATGTAGATCTTGGTAGGACACTGTTTTACCACCATTAGAACGTCTTCGGGTACCGGCGAACGGAGCAGCAAATGTAGGCACCCTTCACGAGGGGAGGTTTCGAGAGGTCGTCCCTTGGCGCCTATTCGTATGCAATCAGAATAACATCGCGTAGAATCGATGCGTGCAATATGTATCGGGTTCTCGGCCCTGTGTTCCTTCATTTTTAGTTTCGTATAAATATCACGTAAGAGAAATAAAATAGGTTTGTTGAGAAAAATAAAATTCTCCATAATTTTCTCGGCGAATTGGTTTTCCTAAGCAATTTCCAAGGCAATTTAACCTGTGAACCAAGAAACAGTCGGTAATGCAGTCGGTCATAGTATCAGTTCGATATTCGCGGCGGTAAATTCGGTAAAAGATTCTAATCTCGAGTTTACGTGCAATTTTTATTTCATCACAATGAAATACACGAATAGTAAAAAAACGCTATCTGGCCGCTGACTTCAAAGTATTTTAATTATCCATTAATGAGTAAGAAAAAGAGAGATAAAATCTTTGATGACAAATAGAGGTCGGAGCAAATGAATCCCGGCGAAAATAAAAGTTGGTAAGTTGAATGTAAGAAGACAGTCACAGAAGCGTAAACGAAGCTTCTGGATGTGAAAATTGAGACAAAGGTTTATGCTTCTTTTTTGTTTCGCTGTCATGTTCTCTGTAGAACTGCTTCTATTTTCATAAAAGAAACGTAACGTTAAGTAAACGCGTCTTTTACGTTTCATTGTCTCAATTCTTGCCTCCTAGAAGCTTTGTTACTACCTACGTTTCTGTTACTCTTTTTTTTCTTGTTTTCGATTTATATTCCAATTTTCGTCAGGTGAGAAGTTGAATGCGATAAAATATAACAATTTTGCTAAAGAATTCATACAATGTATTGCTCAATTCAGTGAAATTTTTAATCGTAGTTGAATTGTCCCTGGTGTGTGAGAGGAGATGAAACACTGACGAAATGTTATTGCAGATGACAATCTAGCATAACTTAAAAAATTCACTGGGCGTTAATGTTCTCTCAATATTGTGACTAGAATAAGAAACAATATTTTAAAGTTTCAGGCAATAGAAATGAGTTATATTATTTATATTATATATAAT
>NW_017255975.1:3132986-3173651 GCF_001594055.1 Mycetomoellerius zeteki
AGAGTGTGTCGTAACCTCACTATGTCATTTATGCAGGGCATAATGGGGCATCACAGAAAACTTGTCTATTTTTAAAAAATTAATATTGAACATTGCTTAAAAATGACTTAGAACATATAATATAAGTAAAAATACATTGTTGCATTTTTAATTTTTAATTTTTTATTAATAATTCTATATGTGATGCTGAGTGATACATTATACAAGGTATACTGTTATTATATTGAACATAAATAAAAATGTGTGTGTGTTGTTTAAGAAGATAACACAAATAAAATAATTCTCATCATTTTTATCTACACTTGCACATGAATCATAAACTCATTTTAAACATAAAATAACACCAGTGCACCATTATGCCTCGAAGTACATAAATTTACTTTAGATAATATAAAATATCACAGATAATTAATATATTTGTATAGATTTTACTAAAGTAACAAGAAAAGATTATATAATAAGATAAATGTACTTATGACAATAAAAGATAGAATTTTGTTATCGCTTACCTTATGCGAACATACCAAAGAATCTGTAACTCATTCGGGGACAGTAAAGCGAATACATTAAACAATTTTTAGCAATTTTCAGGTAAAAATAATATGACAACTAATAACAATATATAATAAGATACATCTAACAGTAACTATTGTCTGACAATTCATTACATATTAGCATATCTGTAAAAAGATATCGAGTACATCCCATTATATCCCATGGTTTCATTATACCCCAGGTTCCCCTATAGTTATATTATACAAGAGACCCAATTTTGGATAAATTTAATTTCACTCAAATGGACTTGTTTTATATTCCAAAATCGCAATTTTATTATTGGCAATGTTTATCGGTAAAATTTACATGCCTATAATAAAAGCAATAAATTGAACAAACAATTCAGGAACGTATTATAAAGTGAAAAGATTCAGTCGATAAATTACATGTGTTATGTTAAATAGAACAGAATAATAAAAAAATACTAACACAAAAAATATGGAAACAAATTAATTATCATATAGGAATATATGTCTTATTTTTAAATTACTATTAAATATAAAAAAAATATAAAATATTTTCTTATTTCTGGTAATTTACAAGTTAATTTCTATTTTTACTTTTCACAATTTTTATTGAAACTGCGTAAAATATTTAAACATATAATATTAAAATAATGAAACACTGAATAAATTGAACCATTTATTATTTGCTTATCTTCGATGCAGGAAAAAAGATTAAGAGTGTCATTGTTCTTTAATTACCCGGGGGCACAATTCCCATCTAGTAATTAATAGTTATAAAAACTTGCTTAGAGGATCGATAGATTTTAATTAATATTCAATGATCGCATGTACATACATATGTATACGTATAATTTCTATACTTGATAAGATGGATAATGGAGATAGAGTACTGATTTGACGACTGCGGATAGCGTGAATTTATTCACTGTAGGTATATGAGACAAGCGAGTTATAGCCGTCAGAGTCAGAGGCTCTGGGTCAAAGGTTCTTACTTCTTGTTAGTGTCGTATCATTCACTTTTTTGGGGCCTAAAATCAGCTGGAACTGACTGGAACGAGTTCGTTTGTTTTGCAAGATGGATTTCTCGCGCGATTATTTTAGTTTCGATCTCCTTCATAGACACAACTTGATGATATTTGGCTTGTATGGTATTATAGGGTTCATTTTTCTGTCAATTATTATATTCTGTACTCTGTTTACGTACGAACATTTCTTTTGGGCAAAAAAAATAAAAAATGTCAGGAAGAAGCACGTTGTGGTAAGTGTCGTTTAATTTCGAAAAAACGTTTTGTTAAAATATAATGATGCGGAATTATACCGAATTGAATATTAAATCTCTCTTTTAAATCTCTTGATCTAGTATTTATCTTGTAAATGTAAAATATTATTTCGTATAGGTGACTGGTGGTTCCAGCGGTATTGGAAAATGTATGGCGATTCTCGCTGCAAAGAAAGGAGCAAACGTCACGATAATTGCGAGAAATGTGGAGAATTTGGAGAAAGCTAAACATGAAATACTGCAAGCACGCGAGAACAAAGATACACAAAGGGTAGAGTATCTTTCTTTAGATATTGGAGTAGATTATGAAACCGTCGAAAAAGCACTGGCCAATTTGGAGAATGATATGGGACCTATTTACATGCTTGTAAATTGTGCTGGTATCGCGATCGCAGGCAAAATAGAAGACGTCACCCCAAAAACTCTGGATATAATGATGCACACGAATTTCTTGGGTACATATTACTGCATTAAGGCTGTAACGCCAAGAATGAAAGCTTCCAAAGAAGGAGTGATTGTACTTGTATCATCTCAAGCTGGTCTCTTAGGTATTTGCATAATAAGTCATCTGTACCAACATATGTTAATTATAGCTTTACATATAAACATTATATAAAATAAAAAATGTATTGCGCAGGTATCTTTGGATATACCGCTTACTGCAGTACGAAATTCGCACTCCGTGGCTTGGCAGAGAGCTTAGCGATGGAATTACAGCCGTATAATATTTCTGTCACTTTGTGTTTACCACCGGATACAGACACACCTGGTTTTGCCATCGAAGAGCTGTCGAAGCCGATAGAAACAAAAGCCATATCACAGGTGGCAAATTTAGTCCAGCCCGAGGTCGTTGCCGAGAAGGCTTTCGAGGATGCGCTGGTTAGTGCATGAAAAATAATTAAAAATCGTTTTCTCTTGGCTTTTTTTTGTTCAACGATGACATGTTTCAGGCAAGAAATTTCTTCTCTGCCGTTGGTTTAGAAGGTTTCATAATGACGACTTTGTGTGCGGGAATGTCGCCGGTCAAATTGTTTCGCCAGCTGTTCGTACAAGTTCTGCTGATGGGCCCGTTCAGATTTGTCGGTGTAGTCTACCTCTTCATCTTTCAAAGAATCATTGGACAATGCAAGCAATATACGAACTCTGAAAACATAAAAAAGGTTAAGTGAGAAAAAAAGATTCCTTATAATATATTCTGTGATCTATGATTTGAAAAGAAAGATTTCTTATAACATCCTGTGAATTAAGTTATGGAGTTTGTTCATTTAATAGAAATTTAATAAATTTTCTTGCTCCATACGATTGTGTAATATCGCAAAATTATGTCACATGATTTATATATATAGTATATATGCTTTCTTTTACTTTTTTAAATGAATAGTAATGATGCACGTGTAATATATACAATACATATGGGTGTTTAATACAATGATGAATATAAGTTGTGTGAAAGGAGATATATGTAAGACAGATTATTTTAATACAATGCAATGAGAGATACGCAATGCGATGTACAAAGGAGCGAAAGAAATAAAACACTTTCTTAACGGTTTGGCTTACTTTTATTAGGTATTCCGTAAGTTCATAGTATAATGTTTTTTTTTCTTTTATTAAGCTTTTATGGTTCTTACACACATAGAACGGGACTGCTCTTCGTCCCGTTTCTCGCCACAATAAGTTAAAAACGGAAACGCTGAAACTGGTATGTAAAGAGTACTCTCGTGGACGGGGCTCCGTTCGACGTCGATCGCGTCCGCCCATCTGTCTGTCGCTGGTAAAAGATTGAGCTCGCGCTCGATACGAATAACGTATAAATTTCCTCCCACGTCCGTCTAAAGTCCAATAAATAGTATCATGCAGCCGCGATCGGGCGCCGAAAGGGCGTGTCGCGTCCAGCTTCCGAAAAAACGAGACTAAACTTATACGTAGAAACGGCAGTCAACGAAGATTTGTCTCCCGAAATTGCGAGTCCGGTAATGATGGGTTTAACATTGATTTATTATCGCGCTTTCACTCCCTCTTTTTCACATTCTCTCACTCTCGTACGTGCACCTCACGCGCATATTTTAAACTTTCGCACCGCATGTCCACATTCGCACTTAATATCTTTCGCTTTCCTCGGCATCATCTCGTAGATTCGTTAAGGTCTATTTTCCTCTCGTTAACCCTAAAGCGCTTTAGGTGTATACAGACGCGAATCCATGAGACGAGGCTTCCCTCGAGGAATATTTCCAGAGTGTCTTGCTGTTTTATTTTTCATTTAACTTACGCTTATTTTTTTAAATCGATCGTCCGCTTATCCGCGCGCTCGACAAATTTCATCTTTCCTTTCTGCACTCTGCGGCTTCTTGATTTCCTTTATTATAGTCCCCCCTTTACGGCGGTGGCAGCCGTAAATCACCTTCGTCGAACGTTCGAATCGGCAGACGTGTTGCGTTAGTGATTAATTAGACCCCTTACTATAGTGTGATCTGTCGCGTGTCGTCAACGAAACGCCCGTAACGTAGGATCTCGCTTTCAACATTAATAGGACGTTGTCGAACTCAGTCGCTCGCGATGGACTTATCGAAATCTCCTGATTTACGATGTCGATCGCATGCATTCGTCCGACAATATAAATAATTACCCGGGTGTATATCTCGCTAAAGAGATCGAACGTAATGATCTGTTTCTCGATAATATAATTCGCGACGATTCGTCGAGCCTCTCGAGTCATTCGGGAGCTTTATAACGCTCGCGTGCAACAATCGCGTGATTGCACGGTGCATTTCTCGCGAATGTCACCGGTGATCCGCGTATAGTTAACGAGGTATCCGCCGTCCTGAGGGTGCCGATCGACGACAAATGGCTTTACCAATTCGTTTTTCTAACCCTCCACAATCGAGAAAAGAAAGTAACGTGCGGACGATCATTATCAGTGCATCGTCGAGATAGGAAATTTGTTACATACGCGACAAGTCGTTTTGCTCTCATAAGGGTGGTGGAGGGTTAAAATTACAACAGTCATGTACATTTTCCGTGCGTATTTTACGATCTTCCATTTTACAATCTTCGACATCTAGTTTTTTGTCCAAAAAGTTCTTCGATAACATTCTACTTGCTGCTCGTCTCGAAATTCTTTTACGGTGACCTGTTCTCAATCTCTCTTTCTTTCTCTCTTTCTTTCTTTCTTTCACACACACATACAGAGCTGCGTAATCGATTTCCGGAATGTTCTCCCGTTTTCACAAAGAATTTTTCGAGACCGTTCGACGGCTCGGCAACGCGGGTGGATCACGTCGGAATTGGAATCTTCGATTCGATAAAGATCTATTTCTGGGTCACCGCGTCCCACTCATCTTTCATCCTTCCGACGACGACGACGACGACAACGGCGTCGGTGTCGTATAGCTCGTACCTCTTAGATATAGCCTATTATCTCGGAAAGAACACCTAACTTGTGTTATTTACACGTAAGAGCACATCGTACTGTCAGGACGGTCACAAGCATCACTCTCGAAACAAGGTGTCCATCTAGAGGATTCAAAAGTCTAAATTAGATATTTGCTCTTTAGAATCAAAATCTAATCGAACAAAAATAGTAATCATAAAAATTAAATATAAAATTTAATAAAAAATTACTTACAATCATTTTCTAAACAATTTTAAAAACAGAGTTTGATTGAATAAGACAATAAATTATTATGTTTAATATAAAATATATGTTATTATTGAACAGAAAATTAAACTATACGTTTCGCATATATCGCATTTAACATTCGTTAAATAATTTATTAACACATTTAACATAATTAACAAGTTAAAATAAAAAATATTTAATATTTATTGCAATAAAACATATTCTTTGAATAAATATAAGAAAACGTTACGTAAATATCCACGCAAAAAGGAATAAAATTTGCGATATAATTCTGAAATTATATAGTACGCGCTTAAAGTCGCTAAAAACCGCCAACTCTGGTTATAAATTTTCTTGCATGATGTAAATTAATTTATTAATTGGATACATTTAAATAATAACGTTTGACTTTTCAACCGACCATCGAACAAGACTCTTAAAATCCTGACAGTCCAGGTCAAAACCGTTAACAACCCTCTACGTTTACACCTCGGGATTTGTAATCGCTCTCGGGAATCGGCACGCGTTCTTACGTTCGGCGCGGATCGCTCATTATATTAATCAGACAGTTTCTTGAAAACTCCCGCACCGCGATTAGTAATCATATCGTTCTCGCGCTCTACTTCATGGATTTGCTTTATGAAACGTGAAACAGTGGCACGCAAGAAGTTGATTTATTCGAGCATGCGAAATATGCGAGGAAGAAATGAGTACGATCGCACTTACGACGGTCCGGGAGTTTTTTTAACGCAGCGATTGAAGAATTTGCGAGAGGGTGTTTTCGGCAAGTTTCATTCGCTCCCTCGATGTGTATTTCGCAAAAAAAAAAATCTAAGAATAAATAGAGTAAGTCCGCGATCGGCAACGTCGAACGGAAACGGAAAATGAAGTGACGCGACATTTAAGGACTACAAGATAGATTTTGGTACAAAAATTTTAATGTTGTTCTACGACGTTATAATTAGATCATAAGACGACGTTTCTCTTGACTGGGTTTTTCGCCGTCCCACCGTCTCTCCTGCTATCTTCTCTTTAAATTACTTCCCCTTTCTCGCGTTGAAGCAAAAGGGCGACGGGGACGAACGCGGTGTTCCTTCTTCCACCCCGCGAGGGGGAGGCCCGCGTTGAAGAAGAGAGAAAAGGGTAATAAAGTTTAACCGCGGCCTCACAGAGGACTGTTTTCAGTCCTTTTCTTCGTTGCTTTAGAAGCGGCCCCGCGAGGCGCGGGAAGAAGGAAAGGCGAAGACGATATAAAGAAGGTAACCACGTCCCCGATCGACCCTTTTTTTTTTAATCTTAAAATGTGTCATTCGACCAACGTCTCAGTACACGTCAGTCCAACGAACTTTTTCTCTGTATATCATGTGTATGTGTTGTTCGTACGTGTATATTGTGTGTGTGTCTGTATGTACGTATTTGTGTGTGGCTTATATTTTCTCTCTCTCTCTCTCTCTCTCGCTCTCTCTCATTCCCTTTCGCGCCGTACTCAGCGTCTCTCTTCCGTCGCTTACTCGCGCAAAAACAGGCTCACACGGTTTTAAAGCACCAACCGTACCGCTCGCACTCGCGGTCGCGCAACACGCACGCACACAGCCGCTCGCGCATTCGCTTCGCCTGGCTATTACGTCCGACGATATATCTGCATTTATATCCGTTAATTCGCTTACTGCTAGGCGTTAATTAGTGTTACATCTAGTCGCGTGTGTGGCCGGCCCGTGCTATCCACGAGCGCGCTCATCACGGGGGAAACGTGCGCGCTCCGCTTCTCGTCCCAAAAACTCGGACACACCGTACGGCGCGTCACGGAAAAGCGTGCACGCCTGGCGTGTTGTCCGCCTCCGGTCCTCCTCGTGGTCTTCACGCCGATCTCCACGATAAGCCCGACCGGCGATCCGCGCCGGAAGTGCGCGGCTAAATGCGACGGGCGCGTTAAGAATCTCTCTCCTTCGAATATCATCCGGACGACGCCGTGTGAGGCGAGTTATTCCTGCGATAAAATGTTCATCGAAACGGAAATTTCGTCAGACGATTTCGATTTCTGGGAACATCGTATACGTGTGCGCGGCGTCTCTTTCTTGTCGGTAATGGGCTTTCTACAATAAGCCTTCTACAATAAGCCATATTATCTTTAAATCCAAAGCCGTAAGAAATTGACCAATCACAGTCGATTATTTTTCTCCCAATCGACTGTGATTGGTCAATTTCCTACGGCTTAAGACTCCTAGGTAATGGCTTATTGTAGAAAGCTCATAAGAAATTCCTCTTGCCTCCCGATACCGTGCATGATTTCCCGAGCCGGTTAGCACGGGCGGCCAGACTCATTTCCAATGCGCGTTTTTACGATCCGAAAAATTACACAGTAACGTTATTTAGTTTATTTTTTTCTTGTTTCTTTAGCGTAACACGTACGGCATATCATTAATTAACGTTACGTTATTTATACGCTATGTTACGTTATTTACAATCACATGAATCGTAGATATTCTAACGAATCGTTCGTCTCCTGCCGCTGTCCTCGTGTTTCTACGGTATATTTTCTTCTCTCCCTTTTTTTTCCTCTCTGTCTCTCTTTTCTCTCTCCCTTCCTCCTTCCTTTGCCTCTTCCTTATCAGATATCTCTCAAACATTTCCTCAAGAATTTTCTCAACGAGAACGTACGCTCTAGTCACTTTATATGCGCCCCTCGTTCGTGCGAGCTGAAACTTGTTCAATATTCAACACCCATGTGCAACGTATTTGCGCGCGTACACATATACATATATATATTTCTGTTCGTTTGTATATATATATATTTATATATAATATTATAAAAAACATTATTCCTTCCCCTCCCCTCCCCTCTAGTATTTGCGAGAAGAAAGCAAATTCACAGGAGGCGCACGAGGCGCCCACCGGAAAGCCGTTACGCTCATCCGCTAAATTATACAACCGATCATGCTCAAAGGCGACACGCCGCGGGCCAAAAGACCGCAGTGGAAATATACATGCGTTATCAAAAAGTAACTATCGAAAGTACTCGCCTATTGCTATGATGAGACGTTTGACGACTCATAAAAGATAAAGAAATTCATCGATGGCGGATATGAATGGGATTTAGAATACGAGTGAAATTTGTCGTGTCATTACTACGTAATAACGTTTATGTAAATTTCATACAAAACAAATATCTCCTTTCCTTTAACGCCGTCCAACGTGAATAAACGTGTAATATAGAAAAGGTTGTGATATTTTTGGGAGGACTTCCCAGGATTAAAAAGAGACTTTATCGGCAGTATTTAATTTTTGAGCGTATCGGCAGTATTTAATTTTTCTACGTTCCTAAAGGGAAATCTTCGATTTTCTATAAAAAAACGTGATATTTCCGAAGTCGCGAGACGACGCGTAAAGGAGCAGTCAGTGGAAAATGCGGCAGTTTGTACGGCCCGCGTCGCGGTGAGTTTAGCCTGTGCATGTGCGGATGTATGATATATTTTGATCGACGTGTGTATACTCAATGCGCTTTAATTACCAAAATTTTCATCGCGGATCGTCTCGAGACACCTATCGCCTTTGACAACGGTCAAGTATTTATAAAGGGAATGATAATTTCCAACATGATATCCCGTTTTATCTCACTCGCGCGATCGATAAGCCCGGATAAAAATTCTCCGTATAAATTTAATGATTTATTCCAACTACTCGTTTTAAATTTGGCTGGAAATATTCGAAATATCGTGGCTATGAAGTTTGATATGGGCGAAACTTTGTCGTATTTGATATGAATTCTCTACCTCGAGTACTATCGCCATGTTATTAATAGCGATAACATTTTTATTTCTTAATAGGGTCACTTTGTCATCTCTGTTCCTATCTCCATCTTGTCAAGCTTGCCTTTTCATACGATTTTGGAATAGTCTCTCCGACAGGTAAATTTAAAAGAAGATTCTAATCGTTTTTCGCGGCGCGCGTATCGACAAATCGTCTAAGAGACGATGGCCGAGATCGCTCGGTCTCAGGACGATCCCAGATCACGTGGTAGACGTCAAGTATAGACACGCTTTGTTGTAATCGGTCGCTATCGAATATAATTAATTACATCGCATTTCGAAAATTCATCGAACAAGTTTCAATTCTATTCGAGCGGCGCGGACGAAGTTTTTCTGCTTTTTCTCAGTCTCGTGACGGTTCTTCCTCTACGTCGGCGCTCATCGACATTTCTTTTTTCGTTTTCTTTCTTGCTCTTTCCTCTTTCCTCTACCATCGTTTCTCTTCCTTCTATAAATTTCTCGTCACGTTATCGCTTTCTTGTTCCTGTAATGGGTGCTACGAAACCACCCAACGCCCTCGCGATAGGATCTCGCGATCGTGATCGTTTTTCGGGCGTCCATTTTTTGAGATTTCGTAACTTTCTACCTTGTCGGGCTAAACAAACGGGAAATACGTGAAACAATTCTATAAATGTAAAATGGTAAAATACGTCTTTAGAAAACAAAGTAAACTCAATAATATCTTGTTGTAATAGTTTGTCAATAATAACAAGAAAATAATAATGTTATTTTATTTGGATAAAATTTCTAATAGACACATAACTCTAATAGACATAAATAAATAGATTTAATAAATTTTAATAAATAAAATTATCAGCTCGCCTCGGGTTTTCAATTGAAAGACGTTCACGAACTACCCGTTGTTCAAGCTCGACCTAATTTATATTTCCGACAACGTCAAAAATTTCGTAGCTTCTCCAGCACGTATAGCTTCTCGCAGCAATTTAACAAGAATTTATATAATAAACTAATTCCTAATTTCTAACGGCCGGATCACTGTCTCGATAATCGAGATGAACCTCTAACTCTTACTTCACGCGTACGGAGAAAAAACATACTACCTCCGGGATCATTATTCTTTCCTCCGATCTTTCTCTTTCTCTTTATCTCGTATATTACCCTCTATCTTCCTAATCTTTTCATCCTCGCCCTTTTTGTCCTTGATCTCCGAAAATCGGTCCGCAACATCGAGGATCTCTTCTCTCGAGGTAGTCGGGGTCTCGTAGCAGGAGATAATCGATTATACGCGTATACCATCCTTGCGGTCTTGCCTGATTATCGTTCCGTCGCAAAGTAAGATGGATTTTTCGAGTAGAGAACCATAAGGATCAGAAGAACGAGGACGAATAGACGACTGCCGTGACTCGAGTACAGTGTCACCACACCTGCCAGCCACCATAGAGTGGGACAGCCACCTGGTGCTGAACTGATGCCTCTCTGTATAGCCGCGGGGTGTTCCCCTAGAAAATCATCGAACATATGTATATTTGTATCTAATAAAATAACGATAAACGAGATTAGACACGTTGCAACAAAGACTGTAATCTCGTATTCATGTCGCATTTATTATCGCTATATAATTATAATTATCAGGTACTTTTTTGGTAAAAGTTGATGTTATCATTACATGAGTTAATTATCAAGTGCTTTTTTTAAAAGTCTGTGTGAAAAAAGTAAACAGTGAATCGTAAACAGTGAATCACATGTAACACAAAAGTTTACGTTCAGGGAAAGATTTTTTACAAACTTTTGTCCCAAAGCGATAAAATGTTCCACTCACCGTTTAGCACATGCAGCTGCACACTCGCGCTATCCAAGTTACTCGGGCTGCAAGTATAGTTACCCGAGTCCTCCCGTCTCGCGTTGTGGATCACTAGGCTGCTCACCGTATCCTGCTCGATCCTCTTCGTCTGAATGTCGATCTTGCCCAGCTGATAATTTAGAACGCGATCACCCTCGTGGTACCAGAAGACGTAGAACGGACCCTCGAGGGACTGCTTTATTACGCATCGTATTGCGACTGTACTTCCGGTTTTCACGTACATGTCACGGTCCCCCAAGATCTCGATCTTTGGCACTGTAACGACGAATAATTGGCTTAATATACTCTCTAAAATTTTTAGAATGAATCTCACTCTGACCAGTGAAATCTCATTCTTAAAGATTGCAAATTGAATCACTCTTTTTCAAGATTGGCTCAACTTTTATTCTTTAGAGCGAGATCTCAATGAGTGGAATGTCTAAAATCGACGCATAATAAAACTTTAAGATATCTTTCAAAGTTCTTTATGAAATATCTCAAAGATGTTTCTTAAAGAACTTTTAAAGATATTTTAAAATTGTTTTATGCGATTTCTACACGGAGAGAATTTTTCTTAGAGTTTATTCTGAAAATATGATAGTCGTGGGACAACATTGTATTTCGAAGAATTGATGTAAATCTCTCTTGTTCATTGATAAAACTACAATAAAGTATAAAATAAGTTTGATTAATTTTACTGAAGTGCATGGTAAAAATTTTTTAAATATTGTATTGTACCACAACTACCATACACTGAAAAAAATGCATGTAATTTTACATGGAAATTACATGTTTATGAAAATTACCTAAATATGATTGGAAATTTACAATTTCCAGTAAATTTCCAATCATATTTATGTAATTTAAGTAATTTTCCAGTTATAAACATGTAATTTCCATGTAAAATTACATGCATTTTTTTCAGTGTATTTTTAGGCTAAATTTTAAAAGAAAATTCTCTCCGTTTATTCATAGACATTCTACTCTCTAAATCTTTTGGAGTGAAAATTGAGACAGTCTTAAAAAAAGAGTGAAAATTTTTCACTCTTAAACAAGAATGGCAGATTTTTATTCTTTTAGAGTAAGAGTCCACTCTTTTGAAGTGAGATTCACTCGAAAGGAATGGAATCTCATTCCTTTTTTTGGAGACTTCATTCCACTCTTGTTTAGGAGTGAAAATATTTTCACTCTTTTTTCAAGACTGGCTCAATTTTCAGTCTTTTGGAGTGAGATTTCATTCCAAAGGATTTAGAAAGTACTCATTAAGATTCCACTCTCAAAAATTTCGAGAGTAATCGCCTTCCGCGCGACGCTCACCGACGATGTTGAGCTTGATGATGTGACTCTTCTTCGGGTCGGTCGAGATTTGGCACTCGTACTCGCCTTCATCGCGCGCTTGGACGTATTTCACCTGCAGCGTCCACGTGTCCGCCTCCCCGAAAATCGCTTGGAACCTTTCGTCCGGAATGAACATGGTTCTATCCACCGAGAGGATATGCGAGTCTCTTCTTCTGATCCAGGAGACCTTTGGATTAACCAAAATGAATTGTTTTTGTTCGTCTTAAACGATTCATTAAATTCTCCTCACACGTGAGATCTTTTTATAGTCCCTTACAGATAGAGCTGTTGGTTTAAAATTTTATTAATTTGCATAGAGAGATTTATCGACCATTTCCTGTCTATTCTTATGACAACGTTTATAGCAATTTTCCTCTTAATGTATCTGAGAGATTTATTCTTTGCCATTTACCGTTCCTTTTAATCTCATTAGCTTGATGTCAGAATCACCGGGATTATCGCGAGCCATTATTCGCAACTGATTGGATTGAGAGTCTCGAGAGACGGATGAAATCGAGGCGCGTAAAAAAAGAAAGTTCTGTCAAGAATAAGAATCAGAAGAGAGATACAGCGATGAAAAAAAAAACAGCAGAAAGAAAAGTAAGAATGAGAACATTCGATTCGTTCCGATTCCGGACGATCAATCTTCCATTCTCCCGTCGCAGTTAATTTATCGTTCATCGACCGGACGGCTTGCGCGCGCCCGACGGAAATCTAGATGGTGCCGCGAACTACGTTACTGCGTCGAAAGAAGGCGAGGTACGAATACATTTAATTCACCAGTCGATAAGGATCGAGGCAGTGGCGACGGCGACCGCGGGCCTCTCAAGTACGCGCGGGTCGCGTGTTACCGGATACTTAGTCCTCGTCCACGTGCCAACGGCGACAGACGGATATTCCGTACAATCCAGGGTACGACGAGTACGCCTGTGTGTTTGGTAAAGTTCGTTAACGAAAGACACGGGGGCTACCTTCAAGACTCGCGCGTGCCGACGATAATTTTATTACGCGCCCAATGACGATAGACATTCCGCGAAATCACCCCTTCGCTCCGTTGCTTGAAATTTTTGCACTTAAAAGGAGATCAATGACCGGTATTCATAGTCGGTTCTTATATTTAATACCGCCTTAAGTACAGTCTTAATATGTTATGAACCAATTAGAGAACCGTATTAGCATCTTAAGACGTTATTTAAGACGGTCTTAAAATAAGAACGGATTATGAATACCGGTCAATATATGACGTTAAAGATATGATCAATATTCTGACGTTAAAGAGAGAGAAAGAAGATGTTGAGTGCAAAAAATACAAGCAACGCGAATAGACCTTAATGAAAGAAAGCGGAATAAACCGCGAATCATTAGCAGATTGGCGTTTTATTAACGGGATGAATTGATTCGATAAAAGGGAATGCCTGTCGTGGAGGACGATTTAACAGCTCGTGACACGTGGGCGGGTTATCTGTCGCCGACAGTTATCCGACATGAAGGAAATAGAACGCGATAACGGTTGAAATATATTAGTTACGACCTTTTATTATCTGTGGACCTTTGATAGAAATAATTGTTGTCCAAGGTCGGCGATTTTCAGAACATTAGTGAAACGAATGATTGATAACGGACATAACTCCGGACTTCGGTTTGATGTGTTGATCGTAATCCGGTAGTTCGTCGTTAATAATAAAATAAAGCCGAATGGACGCATGCGTGTAGATTAACTTGTTCGCGCGTGAATAACGGAATAATATACTGAGGAAGAAATCTAATAATAATTATTAAATGTATTTTGTTGTGTATATATTAAATGTATTATATTGGCGCAATATTTAATGAGTATTATTGAACTTAATAATAATATTTTGATAATAATTATTAAATATTTAGAAAATTAAAATTAATTTAGTTGGTCCAGTTAAATAATTTAGGTACTTAAAACCAAATTATTTAATAATATTAATCGAATGTGTGATAATTATGATCAAATTATACAAAGATTTATTAATTGACTTGATAATAGTTATCAGATTATTTGATGCAAATAAGCACCTAAAAATATTATATAATCCGTCAGGATATTCTAGGACTGCCACTTAAATGTAAAATTCTCATGTAAAATTTAGTTGAGCTTTCTATACAACCAAGTCTATATGACAAAAGCTCAGGCAAGTAGTTATATATATATAAACGCCAACACTGTAAGCTTGTTCTTTTTAACTGAATTTCATCTTTCCTCTTTTTCTTTTCACATTAGAGAGAGAAAAAGAAAAAAGATGAACTATGCAAAAATTCAGCTAAAAAGAACATATCTTACGTCATTTTCTCTGAGTGTAATAGCAAATTGTTACTAATTTCGAACGAAATAAATACGATAATTGTTATCAAATCATACAATAATTACCTAACAATGTGGTTATATTCATTAAATCAAATAACTAAAAAACAAATTATTTGATATTTATGATAAATTTAGTAATATCTACCATGTTATTCGATATTTATTAGTAAATAAGCAATTTAACTACACATATTTGCCAATTTGTTTGATCATATTTATCTATACGATTTGGTAATAATCATCCAGCTTTATTAACAATTTCTAAATTTCGGTTAAACTATTTAGTAATAGTTATTGAATTTCTTGGTTATATTAACCGAACATTTAATTAAAACTTCATTAAAACATTTAGTAACTATCACTATCATAATTGAGCTAAATTATGATAACAAATCTTTTTTTTTTCAGTGTATTCAAGAGAGATTGAAAGCGAGGAAATTATCTCCTCGACTCAGTTTTAACAATTTTTTCTTGTATTTTTTTTAATGTTGTCATTATGTCAGATGGAGTATCATTGTCGTAACTGTCACGTAGGAATTTGGCTATTATTATTATTTGACAAATATGATCGTTAATAAATCAAGTTGTCAATACATGTAACGCGTAAGGCAACTTCTATCAGAGATGCGGGAGACTATGACAAGGATAAATTAGATCAAATCGACAGCGCGATGACAGTCGTATTGATATACTCGTATATGAAATTACAACATCCTTAATACTTGAGGATTAATTATAATGGATATAATTATATAGGATATAAAAATTGCCGTGAGCGTCTCACGTAATTAAGATTAATTTTTCTTATATTCGCTCGTTCTCCGAGAAGAGAGCGCTCTCTTCATTCTTGGCGCTCACAGCCTTTTTTATGTCGAAACTTCGTTATTAGGTCTGTTTTCTTTCTGCGGCTGAACTAGTATACACTTTTGGAACTTAAAATGAGATATTAAAATGTTTGATATTTGGTGAAAGCGAGAAAGAGATTCTAGTGTCTAGCAGGAATAAAAAAAAACAGACCTATTATATGATATCAGATAACTTACTGATTTGTTACCAAGCTGCCGCACTTTGCACGGTAGGTAAGCATGAGTGCCCAACTGCGCCGTGATATTCGTTGGAGTGTTTGAGTCGAAGTAAGGCCCCGTGTAAATCCCGTCGAATCTCTTCACCAGCGAATGAGATCTCGTACTTACCCCTGAAAGAACGTGTTCAGAAAAATGTCTCGCGTGTGTCACGGTGGTGCCGTTACATGCGATCACGGAGACGGAGGGAAAAAACGGCGCAATGCGGAGAATACGGAAATGTATATTCTTTGCTAAAATACAATACGTCGCGAACGCGTGAAATACCCGAATTATCGCGATGACGCGTCTTTAAAACGTCCGTATAACTCCTAGCGTCGCCGCATCGTCGGCACGTTATGCGGCGAATTAACATGGAGGTAGCGATGTTAGCCGTCGCAATGGAATAATAAGGCGAATCAGACCTCGGAGAAGGGACTATTTCGCATTCGTGTGCCGTATTCGCTCGCTCGCGGCGCTATTCGGAATAAATCCTATCGTGGAGTAGAACCTCACCGAGGTGCCGTGCCCGGGGGAAATGGATACTAATCCCAGGGATTTCGATCTGGGAAATCTAAAGACGGATCAGCATTCAAGGGGAAAGAGGGAAAGAACCGATCTTAAGGTTCTATCGGTAGAGCATAAAATCCTACCGACGCTCATCCGAATTTGCACGGCAGTTGCGGTGACCATAATTTGAGGAATGCTCGCTCCACCATCAGTTAAGTGCGAAGAGTGGAAACCTCAATTAGGACAAAGGAATATTTTATGTATAGAGGAGTCAGACTGAAACGTTTAAGACGCTAATTAATAAATTGCTCCAAGTTGTTTTTATCGCTCGGAGTACATTTTATGGCCGTTACTTTATCTTACTTTTACCTTTCACTTTGATCTGTTGACTAAATGCGACTAATTATTTTACTAATTAGCAGAATCGTGTTTATAGCTGATGCTGTTAATTCCGCGAAGGCGCTCGAGCAAGAAACGAGCATATATCGTTGTGCTATCAAGATTCGCCGAAACTTTGACAAACGACAAAGCTGGTGATAATTACGCTTAATTAAGATCAGCAGCATGATAAAGGCGCGACGAGATAAGGAGTAAATATGAAATCGCCTGTACAGGCAAACCTCACTCCACACAGTACGGTTTTATCGCACATCGATTGTTCTACTTATGCGCATGAAAATCACTGCCGTTGCAACGGCGCTAATTATTATTTCAGTCAAACTAAATGCGGAGTAATGAATCAAAAATTAATCTTAATGACTGATCGACGAGCTAAAGTAAACAATGGTGGCAAGGATTTTTATCGATCTATTTTTTATTCGATTTTAAGAGGGAATAAAACCTTCCGTTTTCTTTTCGAATAAAAATTCAAACAAAAGATGGCAAAATCAAGTTCTGAAGTTAAATCTTCTTCAGATTTCTATTTGTTTTTATCGCAACGATCCGTATAATGTTCGAAAGCGATCGGTGATTTTGATCATCATTCGCGGTTAAAAACCGCCGCGATAAAAACGTCTTCCTCCATCCCAGATTCGAAATTACATTGTCCTAGAAACGTCGTAACTGCATCCCCGTGATTCCATAGCCGACAAATCCATCCGGTCGACACGTTTCCGTGCAAACCGAGAGAGAGGTAGATTGCCAATCAGTGCGCGGCTACGAGTGGTGTATTGTCAAATGTGCCGGAGATACGAATTCATGTCTGGGGGCTGCCTACCAACCTCCTGTACACAGTCCTCTTGATCTTGAGGGACGTAAAATCTGCGCAGCTGCGCGCACGCGCCCCTGTCGGTCGTCGCGAGATTGTACCCTCGCCACCGAGTTGGGATCATTTGCTTACCACGAAAGGGGGCACAAATAGGCGCTCGCTAGATGCTGTCTATGCCGCCCCGAACCTATTTTTCATGTCGTGCGGCGAGTTGCGCAAAGGTCGCGCGATCTCGTTCCTCAGGGGTGCGTAATACAGTCACATTTATCTCGAGATTAAATCAGGCAAAGGAGCACTTGAGTAAAGGAAGGAGAGTTGACGCGTTTTATCGCGGCGAGACGTACGTCGACGTGAAGCAGTAATTTCGCAATGTAACGCACCAGGGCAAGCTCATTGATGAATAACTGAAAGAGCTTAGGTTTATCGCGATAGGCGCTGGACATAAATACGAGGGACGACTGGCGTCTGCATTATTCATGTCGACGTTTTGTAAGTCGGTTTGCGCCGCTCCCACAATTCCCGAGGGATGCGTGGAAATCACGTTCGTCTCGGAGATTCCGGTAAAAGCCGGACGACGACACGATATTCTCGGTTGTGTATTATTTAAGAGGGCGTTGAAGAGAAAATAGACCGTTTGCCATTCCGAAGGTATAAAAAGATACGAAGGGGAGAGCGAAGTAGAATCGTTTCGATCATCGTTTCTATCGAGGCATGACTTTGCGGCGTTCTGAATAAAAAGAATGTTATAACGTTTTTTTACCGGATTTGAACAGACCGAAATGGGTTGGATTAATAACGTTATATGCTCAATAACAGTCATTAATCCAACCTATTTTGGGTCAAACCCGCTACGGTCGGAAACGTTAGAGTAAAATGATAGAAGTGGCATCTTCCAAGAGTGTCTGCCAAGGTATGAAAACTATTATAAAAATCTGAGGAAGTATTGTGCTTTATAAATCTATTCCGCTTCACGCAGCAATAAGTCGCGATAAGGTGTCTCCCTGCCGCGTAATCGAGCGTGATGGGACGTGATCGCGGGTGGCGGAGGGAGCACGGAAGAAGTAAATTTCTCGGAAACAGAAGGCGGATCTAAAATCGTATATTTCCCGAGAGACAATGCCATCCGATGTATGGAGGAGACTCGAGCCGCGTCCGGCAGGGCTGCTGTTTCCTTTCCCACTTTGTCAGAACAACACGTACGCATGCCCGTGCAGTTTTACGACGTCATCGTGTGCTAAACTACCACATAAATCTCAGTTTTTTAGCTTCTGGAGGATTATTTCTTACCGACGTGATATGATTTTATAATAATTCCCACACGACACACACGGACTTACGAAATAGACTCACGGATCTCTGCGAGGTCCCTCTGATTCTTCTTCCCTACGATGAGATCCAATTGAAGACATGAAACGCATGTACGATATTCTTTTTCGTTCTACGCTTAATTTAGTTTTATATAATACCGATATAAAATCTATTACTGAGAATTAACTAGAAAGTGTGTTAGTTCATTTGATTAGTTTCTGACGGATGCAATTTCCTGAACGCTTTCAGCGAAGCCTGCGAACTCGTTGAAGTTGCATCACGGTCCTCAAATTTATTTTATGTGTCGAGAAATCTTCATAAGTGCTAGGAGCGCGGTTTCGTGTGAGGAGCATCTCTCAAGGCAGTAGTTACGCCCCGAGTTGCACCAGCCGCGATGATAGGCACGTCGAACTTCTCCGTTTCTGGGGGAACGAGCGGTTAATCACCGTGGCGAAGTATAATCAGCGGTTGTGTAGCGCACTCCTCCACTATACGCGTTTGTGTGCAAGTAGGTACTATACGGATCGAAAGTGCATAATGTATCGGCGAGAGTGATGTCGGGATAAACCCGCCATTACCAGGTCTGAAACTATACGAACTCCTCATAGTATCTCTCGTAGTCGAGAGCAGTTAGCATACTTTCCAAGTGGTTTACTGCCAGCGGGGAAAGCGAACCAAACTACACCGATCCTGAGGCAAAGAGCTCGAAGAGTAATTATTCGACGAACGACCGTGCAAACCAATTGCATCGACCGACAGTCGTAGTTGACGTTTTTTTCCGCGCCTACGAACACAGACGAGTTCGACGGCGATAATCCGATTTGATCGGCGCTTCGGATTTTCCGCTCGTGCTCCATTGCTCCCAGAAATTGATCACGCCTCCACCGAAGAGGCAGGCTTGCGGAGCGAGATCATTCTTTAAGCGACCCGAAACGCGTCAGATACTTCTTTGCGAATGATTGCGTCATCGCGGTTAAACGCTGATACGCTTAGCGGAATCGTATATTCGCGTCGTCTGTTCAATCGGGAAATCGCTTTCAAAAGGTAATCCTACAGTTGGCCTCTCGTTTCTTCCCGTCGGAGAAAGAGATCTCCGCTCTTCACTCGAAAGAAGAGCTTATCTTTTATGATTCATAATAGACTGAATTCTACAATCAAAGGCGAGTTACATTCAAGAGGAACAGTTCTACTGGAAATTGATGTTTCTTACAAGCTACTCGAGAGAGCTTTCCGCTTCCAAAAGATTGGATCAAACTCATGTTTAAAGAAGAGATGCAAAAATCACCCAGTTTCCTCCTACTGAGATGTCTCGACAGTAGCTAGGTTATCTCTCGCGGATAACATGTAATTTGCAGAATACATGAGTGCACTCTCCAGAACGACGCCGTGACGCTTCTGTTTCAGCAGGTTTTAAAGCACGACCGCATCGCGGTGATGCAGCCGCGCGAGATGAAATCGATAGACACGTCCCTGAACGACGGAGGAAAGGGGGGACGCGTTCGTCTCTCTCCTCGTCTTCGTCCCGTGATGACGGAATCATCGAGACGACACGCTGCTGATCCCGCAGAGACGCAAGGTGGAAGAGAGGTGGACAAAGAGGAGGATGTCGAGAGTGTGAAGGGGAGAAAGAAAAGCAGAAAAGGGGACAGAGAGAGGGGGAGGGGGGGAGAGAGAGAGAGCAAGTGTGGAGGGAGGCACAATGCTGCGGCGCGACAAACAAGGGTGGCGCTAGATACGGTCCTGGACCGGGACCGGAGGTTGCGTCCTCCCCCCTTAGTCGTCTCCGTCCTTTGTAGTCCTTATCTATTCTCGCGTATTCTCGATCCTCCCCCTTCTGTATGATCTCTACACTCGGTATCTGCCGGTATTCGCGACAGCGGGAGAAACGCGCACGAGCGCGGTACGTACGTTCGTAAGTGCATGCGGGGCGCGAGGGAGAGGATATGCAACGTACTGCTACACCCCAAAATCTGATCGATCCATCCGCGGCACGAGTTCCATGAGAGCCCCGCCTCCTCGTAAATTGTACGATGATGTTCGATAATTCGATCACCACCCATCTATCTACGTGTACCGCATGAATCGAGTAATCGCTATTTACAGCATCCCCCCTGACAGCATCTTCCTCTCGGAGCCTCGACCTGATATCTCGATGCCGCCATCTGTTTCATGGATCCGCGTCACAGTGGAAATGTATGTTTTTTTTTAGCTGTATGACAAGCCGTGTGATCTCCCCGTGAATGAGGCTTACCGGTAATGCCTAGTAGGATCCAGCACACGAGGCACAGGACGTAATAGTTGACGTAGGAGGACCTCCTCATGGTGATCACGACGACAACAACAACGGCGACGACGACGACGACGGCGTAACTGTCCCCGATAACGGGTCCACTGACATCTCATGGAACACCGCGATGCACCTCTTTCTCTCGGCGCTCCTCCACTTAATAATCCTCCGTCGTCGTCCCGTTCATCCTCCAACAGCAGCCGGTGCTACCAGGACCCGCGCATACTCCCGCCTTACCCGTCGTTGCAACCCTCTCGTTGCAACCCCCCCGTTGCGCTCTTGTTGTGCATCCACCGATTTTCCTTTACTCTCTTTTCGACTTCCCTTCTCTTTCTTCTTTTAAAACACTCTGATATCACATTATCTCGTCGGATACTCGCGATTGCAAGCGACGGAACGAAGCCGAGGTACGAGGTCTAATTTGTGGGCGGTCTCGCGCGCGGGGTTCACCGTACACCTCCTTGTATCAGATCCTGGTTGCAAAAGATACCGATTAAATTTTTCTTTATTACTCCCGAAGAAGACGTAAAGTGTCGCGCGCACCAAGGTCACGAAGCGGTCTGCCTGCGTGCAATCGGGCCACCTCCCTCCCCACCTCCCTTTCTTTTACCCCGCGGCTGTACCCCTCGTCGTACGGACGTACGGTATACTCGGTGTGGATCGGTCGGTCGTACTGTGAAACGCGACCGGGTTTCCCGTACTCGGCTCGTCCGCGGTTCGTCGTCCCGGGCGAAGCTCTGAAACCGCCGGGCCTCCGGTGGCACTGCCCGCGCCCGCCCGGGGATTCCGCGCAGGCGTGCTCTCTCTCCTCTACTCCGGCGGCGATCAGTCAGCCTCCTCCTTCCTCGAGGCCTTCTGCCTTTTCCGTCGCGCGTCTTCTCCATCCCTGCACTACGGCTTTGCGCGCTCCGCTCCGCTCCGCTTCGCGTCGCGCCACGTCGCGGAGCTCTGCCGTTCCGAATTTTTCTTCCTGCATTTCGCGTCCTCGTTTCCGTCGCATTTTCTCGCCCGACCTCTCTTTCTACTTCTTTCTTCTACCGCCGGCTTCCTATGCGTGTCCTATGCGGCGACAAGACTCTGCAATTGCTACTCGTCCCGCAAGCACGGATAAATTTCACGCTTCTTACACGACATCGTCATTTCCCCTTTCTCCTCGCCGGGGGGTTGAATGGCACGCGACCTCGGACTCGCGTCCTGTCTCCTGTCAACCGTCTAGGAAAACTTTAAACATCGCGTTTCATCCGTAACCGCGTGTCAGGTTGCGCACCGGAGCGTTTCCCAACCCGCTACGATCATCACGCGCTCGTTAATAATCATTAAAGAGCTTCGGTGCTTCGTAATTGCCCTCATCGCCTTAATATCCATATTTTATTTTCTCTCTGAATTTCTCTGTACTTGGGCGAGCAGATTTCATAATTTCAAATATCGGAGTCGTTTTATGTCGCTCTCGTTATTAGTTTTGTAACGTGCAGATTTCAACCGCGGCACAGTCTCGTCTAAATAAATTTTTCGAGATTTTCCCTTCCAGACTCTCGGTTTTCTTAAGGTCTAAAAACAGGGGAAAAATTCGATTTTTTAATTTTGTAATATTTTGAAAAATATACGTATCGAGAATACATATACCAAGTTTTAAAGAGATATTCGGAAAATTGACGGAGATACAGCAGTTTTCGTGGAGCAGTTTTTGTACGATGAAGCGCGATGGAGCACGAAAGCGCAGGTATAAGCGGCGCACCAATTCGATCTTCTCCGAATTGCACGAGGGGCCATTTGTTAGGGTATAGAAAGGGGGAAAAGTATATTCAATTGTAATAAAAATAATGAAAGCTTCAATCAAGTTATTAGGAAAATCACACCTAAGTCACTATTCAGCGGTACCCTCATCGTCTAAATTGCCGCCAATGTCGCTACAATATTATTTAACAATGGTCATGTCGTACTTCTAAATGTATTGGAGCTTCTACGAATTCAAATTGGCCGAGCAATGTATGATTTTTGTCATTATATAGACGAAGCACGCGTGCGTATCGCTGAGCGACAGGCCTACGCATGAAAGTCGCTTAAACGCTAGAACTGCTTCTGGCATCGACAAAGAAGCGGTTTTAGATGCGGAAGAGCTATTATATGATCCAGAGATTGCCGAATAAGAGTAAGTAATTTAAATTTTTAATTTAATATTCAGTTAACATATAGTAATCTGAAAGTAAATCTTCAAACGCGTTTTTCAAAACATAAAATCATTTTTTTCAACCTAGTTGATAGCAAATCAAAGAATCTACTGGACCTATTGACTTGGTGTAAATTGCATTTTATTTAGAAAACTTATCGTCGAACGTAGCCGTTTTTTCATTAATAAAAATTTCACAATTTTATTCAACCTTTTTGTAACAAAAAAGGCCAAATTAAAAAAAAGATTCATGTCCGCCATTTTGTTACTTTTTGCAATTTCGTAATTTCCCTACGTCCAGTTATAGCTATATTCATTTTTTACTATCATAATTTTTTATTTTTTTGTTTCAGACAGCGCATATGATCGATTCATTGTCAACGAGGCAAAAGTAACTGTTCAAGGTTACTTTGTACAATAGCCTTAATTAGTAACCGAGACAAACAAAATTTTTTTACATGTTTCAGTACTGATAGAATAAAGACACCATAAAACAAAATTACCTGACTTTAGTATATATTAAAAAAAAATTCCCAAAGAACCCTCGGTTTTTCAGGCTTCACTCTGTCTATAGTCCTTAATCTCTCGCGAGCGTATATCTAACCCTTAGACTTGCTGGGTTTCCCATATTTATGTGACTGAAAAGTCTCTCACATTAAAGCAGTTCTCCCGCAAAATGCGAAATGAGTAATGAGAAAGGGATCTCTTTACCGGATGAGATACAAATTATGTTTGCGCATTCTCGAGAATATAATTATATTTGTGGAAAATTAAATTTTACAAAAGTATTCTGTATAATTGGATATGTATTCATACACTACGTTAAACAATGTTTCGCGAATATTGTAGCTCAGCTATCCTATGCAATATGCAACGTTGAAATTGAAGTAGACCGGCTGGAACAGAATGGCGGAAATGTATTGGGAGTCCTTCGTCCCACCATGGAAATCCAGCGCGTTTCACCGTGGACAAATGTTAAGCCGCTTTACGGTTATGAATCTTATCCCCGGAGACTGATGTGGCAGTGGGCTCGGTTATTTAATAGGAAAAAAAGAAAAAATACCGCCGTCGCGCTTTTGTTCGTGCTCTCCTTCAACACAACGGACCGTTCCGTATCTGCATCGCTCTCGCTCTTCGAGACATTTAGACAATACAACGCGTCCCTGATCTTGTTTCGCTTTAATTCAACTGACAAAAGTTTAATAGTCTGAAAATTTCTCTCCCTTCTACTATTTTATTCTTTACATTACAATTGGTATTACACGTTCACATTACATCCGATATTTTTATACATTCTACTTGCGTTTTCAACAAATAATTGCTCTTGTTAACAGATGGCTAAACAAATAAATAAATATTCGGTTCGCCGGTTCTACGGATCTCTACTTCGATTGACGTCCATTATTTATGACAACGAGGTTTTCTGCTCGACGTTATCTAGACGAATATCGTTACCAACTTTCGTGTTCGCTTACCGAAATTAACCGCCATCGTCTTCGGAAGTAAGTTTTCGTATCACGCCGAGTTCACGGGGCACCGACGTAATTTGCATGAACGGTATTTGGTAAATTGTATAACTTTTCTTCTTGATGATCGACTGATCTCATTCTTCTCCCTGTTCCTATTTTGGGACTTTCTTATCTCCTCATCTACACATACATCTACATATTCTTTATTTACGTATTCTTTGTATTTGTAAAATTAACGTTATACTTTCGTTTTTTTTTCTTTATTTCGCATAAACGCCATAAACGTCGTTATTTAATTAAAAGAAACAAATGTACAGAATCTCATGCAAAATATAGTTTACAACAAAATCAAATGAATATCAGGTGCTATATTTCGTGCGCAAGATTCATATATATTTAATATTTAAATTAAAATCTCGAACGTTTCGGCTATAATTTAGGGCTCGCTATTATACGTTTAAACGAAAATACGTTTACACGTATAATTGGTATATCCGTTTATTAGAATCATTTTTCCGAATATTTTCACTTTTTCTATATAAACGTTTATCCCTTTATTAAGGAATGTGACGAATTGAGAAAATGCAAAAAATTCGATTTTTAATTTTATTAAAAAACGTTAAAATATTCGAAAAGATGTTTTTCATAGATGGATATGTTAAATATACATGTAAATGTATTTTCGTTTAAATGTATAATAAAACACGTATATATTCGGAAAAATGTTTCTTTTATAAACGGATATGCTAATTAAACGTGTAAACGTTTACCTTCAAATAAACGTTTTTTTGAAAGCTAATGTAAACGGATAAACGTTTTACGTTTACACATATCTTCGCAAAAAGGAATAAAATTAGAGCCCTACTATAATTCGCCATCTTCAGCGAATAATCATTATAACTTTCACGCTCTCGGACCAGAATCAAGTCACTTTAGATGTCATTTTTAATAATCCATCGTAATTTGTGATTATTACGAATTATTAAGAATGGTGCCAGAGTGACGACTTGGCTTTAATTGACACGCGGAAGCATGGGAATGATTATACGTTGAGGATGACACGAATTGTATCCGCAATATTCAAGATCTTAATTTATGTATTAAATGTATATGACTTTGCACACGAATACAGCGCTTGACTCTCATTTACTGATTTTGTTACAAATATTTTAAATATCGAGAGAGTCCATTTACTCTTTCTTTTCTCATCCATTATATAGGTAAAACAAAATTATTTATATGGATAAATATTTAAATATCTCTCTATTGCTATTTAAAGCAGCAATTGCAGTACACCAGATAAATAATAATAGTAGCTTTTTTCTATGAGGTCAAACAACGCCGTGGGATTACCTGGTTGCCGATCGAAGCAAACGAAAACTGATCGGCTGTCCGCTCACCTTTTATGGCCCTTCGCTTTACCTTCAGGCAAAGCGAAGGGTCGTGTCACCGATGGAAAGTCCTACGCTTTTCATGGTACATCGACCTTACTGGATTCAACGTTAACGTTGATCGGCTTCGGAACTATGCATCTCTCGACCGTTGGGTTATGCCGATAAACTTTACACACGACAAACTGTCGCAGAATCGACAAAAAACGCGGCAGCTGATCGTTCTCGCGCGAGCCGATTATTCATTTTTTATCAGTACATTCTATCCTCTCACTTTTTCTCCATCTTTTCTCGCTTGGACATTCTATGTCGCTTTTGAAACACTGAAACTTTCAGACGTGTCGTGCGCTAAACTCGTCCCTCTTGTGAGAGAATTAACGGCGAAACGTTATAGGCGACGGCGAAGGGACCCGAGGGAGCCATTAATAAAACGTCATTTACTCTTAAACGATTTTCCGGTTTTCTCTCCTGTGTTTGCGACAATTCCACCGTCCCGTCGTAGAGGATAAGCTATGTGCCACGATTCAAATTCCCGGTACTAATTCCGAAGTTAGCGGGAAGAAAATATTCTGGTTTCGTTGCATTCCCGTCATAATTAGAGACTTTCAAGTAAGAATTTGGTCACGCAATAGCTTTTTCGCGAGACAAATTTGGTGGCAATGACTACATAGAAAGAATAGTTTTACTGAAGTCTAAAATAGCTAAAATTTTAGCTAGATACAAATCTAAAATTGTGTCATATCATGAAAATAATTATGTAGAATTATGTAGGATCAAATCTAGCTGCTTGCTAGAATATCAAAATTTTGTGCTTACTTATTACTCATCATGCTTGAGATTTCTACAAAATTATTTTGATAGTTCAATGAAATTATTTTTAGATCTGTATCTAATTAAATTTTTAGATATTTCAACAAAATTGTTCTTTCCGTGTTTATATTGCAGAGCACATAGAATGAACAACATGAATCTTACGTAATTTATTATATTCTACAATGCAGAATCAAATATTGTCGCCATGTTTGTCTTGTGATCAGACTCATACTTGAGAGGGTCTTACTTGAGCTTGAGACTCTCTAGTCCTTAACAACCTTTGCTTCGTGTATTACACCGCAAACGAAAATACCGGTAGTCTAGACAAGAGCAAGGGGTAGCTATTCCAAGCAGAACACAAGCTAGCCCAAATTATTATAACATCAAAATAATGTCAAAATGGCTTCAAAATGATTTATAAAAATCACTTTTCTTGAAATAAATCGTAACTGAAAAATCAGTTACGATTTACTTTTAATGTCATTTTGACATTGTTTTTTGGGATAATTAGCTCCTCCTGCACTTGTTCGAACTAGAGATCCTTAGAGTCAAGATATAAAACGGCTACTTTTGATTGATCATGTCATGTTTTAGCAACTCCTGAGATATATATATAGAGAGAGAGAGAGAGAGAGAGAGAGAGAGAGAAATAAGAAAAGATATAACAGAAAGAGAAAGAAATAGTAAAATAAATGTACGTCCTTTCTCATGATTTTGCTAAAACTAGAGACCTTACATATAAAACGGCTCGTGTCCAGACTCTGATTAAAGGGTCTCTAGTCTGGACTATGAGTATTTTCGTTTGTACGGTACAATACACGAAGCAAAGGTTCTTCCGTGTATGTATAAATGAATATGTGTGTAATATAAAGGGGGTTTCTATTGTGTGCAGAATAGGCACAAGAGAGGGAGAAAAAAAAGTTTTATAATATATGTGAACGTAAGTGTCACACGCAGCTGCAGGTGCATCGGAGTGCATACTGTCGCGTTCTACTCACCGGGATGGCGGAGAGACTTCTCGTTCTTTTCTTTTATCACCGCGCGACGGATAACCGCGCGACGGTGATCCCGAATGTTTTCCGGTGTAGTTTTATCGCCCACGAAGTTTACCTTTTATCGGGATAATCCACGATAAGAGACGACGCGTGGATTGATAACAGTGTCGATACCGCAGTAGAAAATTTCCTCGACATTTCCCTCTCTCATTCTTTCTCTCTCTTCGTCTAACGAAGTTTCGCCGTCAAGGAACACAACAAAAACATTATAGACAACCAGCGTCGCGATGGATGGAAATGCAACCGCGAAACTGGAAATATCGCGTTGCGCTCCGGATGTGAGATTTTCGAATTTACGAGAAGAGACGTTACATATGTTTCGTATTGCAGAGTGAAACCGATCATCGTCTGCAGGGGATCGCCTCACAGTTATTTGGAACGGCGTATCGGAGTAAACGAGCGCACACTGATTTTAATAATGAGTCGGTGCGTTTTGTAAATAAATATTTCTTCGCATCCCCTCATTAACGCCGCCATGTGTCCGTAGGATTTTTCCATCGACGAAGGTTTACATCTGACGTGGAATCGGATAATTGAGGGCGTACGTGATTCCAGAATAATTGGATAACGTGTGGCGAAACGCAAAACTTTTGATACATTTTGCGCGCTTCCGTCTCTGCCTTCGCCGCCTCACCTTCTCCTCCTACCCCTCTCCTTTCTTCCTCGTTCTTCGTTTATATATATCTATTTTCGCGGAAAGTTAATTTGTAGAAAGCTCGTGAAACACGTAGAATAAATACATTCTTCCCGTTTTAACGGCGCGACGGCTCGTGCGGGCACGCCATATCGGTGTCGTTTGTCATGCACGAAGCACGAGCAACGACGTTATCGCGTTCGCGATTAATACCCCTGACAAATCGAGGCGCAAAAAGGGAAAGAATCGGCGGAAGCGCAGCGGGCTCAACTGGGAAAGACAGAGAAGTCGAGAGAGGGCAGACGAGGACAGAGCGGAACTGTGTGTCCTGTCCTCGTTTCGCGAGAAATTATCGACGCGCGACCCACGCCTTGAAATTACGCCACGTTTATAGGACAGTGGTGCACTATGCACCTCTTCCAACAATTTTGCACCCGAGGCAGAGACCAAGTTTGCGTGGATAAATTTGTATAAAGGATAAAATCCACGGCACATATAAAAACGTAAGGCAGAATTGGAAAGAGATGAGAAATAAGTGGAGCCTCCGTTAAAGGTGATCCTACACGGTCAATAACACTATCAGTATTAACAAATACAATATTATTGTGTGTGGTTAATATTGATGGATTGACGTAGAATAACTGACGGTAATCTGGATTTTTTTAATTCTCGAGCATCTCAGTATCGCTTTATTACACTGTTAAAAATTTGATGAAATTTAATATACTTTTAAGTTGCACAATTTGAACTTAATTTCATGATATTACATTAAATTTTATATATTTATAACTGAAAAGTATATTTGTGTACATGTACATGAAATTTAATGTATTTTTCATGAAAATTTATGAAATTTATTATACACGTTCATTATATTTAAGTAACTACTGTAACTTAATTTTCAGTTAAATTATTCATTACTTTTGATTTCGTTCATAACTACGAGCTTTATTTACATGTATAAAGGAAACATTTCTAACAACGTAGGATCCATGTCGCAGTATGTCACAGTGCAATGGATATTGTACGTAAAAGTAAAGTGAAATATATATTGTCAATAATACTAATCGTGTAAAGTTGTAAAAATACTAAGATATTGATGTATGCTGTCAGTATTACTAATTCAATATTATTGATCAGTATTATTGACCGTGTAGGGTCATCTTAAGAGTTAGTTATGGAACAGGACCTAAGACGTAAGCAATAAGGAAATTGGTTGGCCAATCACGGTAGAGAACGTACTCTCTACATTCTTTGGAGTAGAATGCCACTTTAAAGAGTGAAAATTAAGCCAGTCTTGAAAAAGAGTAACTCAATTTTCAATCTTTAAAATCTGGTTGCACCAACGTAGATTAACTTTAATCTCGATTCAATTTATTCTTCATCTTTTACTAGTTTTAAGAATTAGAAAAAGGTAATGAGTAAATTAAACCGAGATTAAAGTTAATCTACGTTGGAGCAACCGGGTCTAAGAGTGACATTTCACTCTTCAAAGCGACAATTCACTCTAAAAATTTTAAAAAGTAAGGTTATTGTCTTACATTCTCTCTATTATGATTGACCAATTCATTTACTGCTTACCGCTATACGTTTTTCTATGTGCTTCTGGCTTTAAAGTGTGCAGCAAAATCGAACATTCGTCTACTTTCTCGCAGAGAGGGAGTCGACGGAATCCAATAATAACGTGAGTAAAACCGGTTGATGGCCGACGCTTCAATGAGTCCCGGGCAAGATGTCGTCGCGCTTGTAATGTACTATTCTTCTCTCTGGGGACGATTCATTGTCGGCGCCAGGCTCCAAAGACAGCGCGAGCACGCTCCATTTGACTCGCTTATATCCGGTTTTACCCTACTTTCTTTCATTATCCTCGAACACGCCGGCGTCCGTTTTCCGCAATTTTCCTGAAACGCGGTGTGTTGCCGGTTAAATTGTGTCGTAGTGACGGAAACCGGGTCACTTTACGCGGACGTTTGTTCATTGGGGAAACAAGTAGCAGGAAGGAATCGCGAGCGCGATAAGATGAGGGAAACGTGTGAAACAGAGACTGCGGTATGCATAAAGGTTCGAAGGAGGGAAAGTCAAAGCGCGTCCGGAATCTTTTGGGATAGCACCATTCTAATTGGGACGGCCGTTAATTAAGATGCGCTCGCTCGCGTTCGCGTTCAAGCGAAGACGACGTAGACGTCATCGTCGTCGTTGTCGTCGTCGTCGCGACACAGCGCGAGCGACTCGGCGGGACTTTGTTCGTGAAAATAATGATCTTTCCATTATCCGGCGTTGCCGCTGTCCGTCCTTTCCCAACCATTGTCCTCTTCATCGTCCACGTTATCGTCTTTATTGTCCCGCCCGACGCCAGGACTCCTTCCTTTTTTCCCCCCATCGCGGCCGTATTCCAGAATAAACGGCAGGGCGCGCGATGAAAAATGCTCCGAAGATTACGAATAAAGGGCCGTCGGATTATTTTCGGTTGCATACCGCGCTACTTTTCACTGTCATTAATTCACCTCTCATCCGCGAATCTCGCGCGTGACATTCGAGTGGTTGATATCGCGGACGCGGTAATTATCGTGCAACGATTAGCGTGACATTTACGTCTATTTACGGAGTTGGCTACACGTGTTTGACATTGCCGACAATAAGGTACTGTCATTAAAAAAATTATATATAATTTTTTCAATGACAGTATTTTAATGACCGGATATAATCAACGCTAGGTGAAACAAATAATAACGCGCAATAATCGGGCTAAACAGTTGTTTGTAAGGTAATTTCTATTCTACGATTTTTAAAGTCGCGCCGTAATGTTGTGCCGTTATTGACATGGCAACGCGACTCCGGGCTTGTCAAAATGGCAATAACACCTCCGGAACAACGACTGGCGGGTGAAGGATACAGACAGAGGAGTAATTATCGTAATGAGCCACTCCAAAAATGGTTGGGCTTGACATTATATTGACGTGCCGGACGTGAGCTGTCGGGCCTAATTTTCACGCTTCACGGCTCATTTATCGTTATATTGTGCCAGCGCCACGTAGGTTCAATATACATATTTTGCGACTATATAGGAAAGAAGAGAAAGTCAAGCTTACCTCGATATATGCTGCTTCCCCTTTAAAACGCAACGTGCGAACGCGGCCATGCTGAAAATTAATCACACGTTAAAATACCGCGAGTATCCATCAAGGTCAACTATGTTGTTCCTGAAAACGAGTGAGAGGTTATTAAAGTGCATGAAAAGCATCTCTGAATGGAGAAAAGGAGATTATATCTATACATACGTCTCTCACGATGACATCTTGTTATATCAAGAAAAAAAAAAGAAATTGTTTCGTTCGTAATCTCATCGGAATTATGTTGTCGGCACCGATCCGTCATTGAATAATACGATTCGATTGAAAATATTGCACTAATGAGATACGAGAAAACGCGTTTGAAAAATGATTAATGAAACTCGCTATCTCGATGGATGAAACTTCCGGGCGTGTACCGTACAAAAAGGATTTCATATTATTGTTCCCTCGACAGTAACGAGGTAAAACATGTGCTTCGCAGTTAAGTCGCGTTGTCATGATCATTAGATGATTAAAATGGCCTCGTAATAAGACTGTTAATTAGAGAAGTGCACTTTTTGTTCGACGACGCGGCAAAAATTGCAACGCACGCTTAAAAAAAAACATTATGCGTTAGAATTTTAGATTGAATTGCACGAGAAAAGTTAGCGGAGATAAAGGTTAAAAATGCTTCGGCTCGACTTGCAGAGTTTTCGGATTCGTTGTATTGTTCCACCACCAGCCGGCACGCGGTGACTCGATACGAAGCTTAATTATCACGTCTCACGCGATCTTCTCATTATCACGCGCCGTGTTCTCAAGTGTGTCGACGGGGTGTGCAATTCGAAGACAACGATACGGCACATCGGGCCACATCGAGACCTCATTAGTTTGGGTAGGGTTGAGCCTTACGGGAAATTAAGCGGTCCCCAAATTCTGGATTAACAAAGCAAGCGAGGGCTTCAATGAGTCCTTACGGACCAGATATCGCTAATCGCTAAACTCTGATAATCTCGTCGCTCGTAAAATTGCAACTACCTCACAGGTCGCGCGAAAATTCCGCCTGCTCTCATTTAAAAGTTACGAAGATTTAATCCCGAAGCTTTGAAACTTCGCAGCTACTTTCTACGCAATTTGAATAGCAGCTTTACCATAGATTAGTTTCAATGTCGTCTACAAAGTCACGCCCTTTATCCTTCCAACATGAGGACACCAACATAGATCGAACGGTCTGGCTTTCAACTTGGATTGCAAAAAAAACTCTGCTGCTGCGCCATTTTTCTTTGCGGCATAGTCGACCGTATCGCGGATCACTGTGAGTTTCGCATAGATAAGCCTCGGATCGATGAAGTCATTAACGGCATCGACAACCGGGCCCATCCTTTAACGCGTCATTAGGTCTAGGATCACTCTTGTTACCCCGTTTTCGCCATGGTTGATAATACGATACTTCTCCGAGATCATGTTCTCAAGGGATATCTGCCGGAGAATCTCTTCTCAATTGCTATCTCCGTAGTCAAAGGTCACGATGGTTAAATGTCGCGAGCTACAGGAAAATTGTGCGCATGATTTTTATATAAGATGTACGTAGTAAAAAAACATTTTCTATTTGCATTAGAAACGGTTCACTCACAAGTTCTTGTTAAAATTTTGTGTTGAATTTTTAACATATTCGAGTTTTAACTTAACATAATGTAATTATATTATTTAAATAGCTTGTGAAATTGATATTCAATATTTTTTAATGTCAAAGTAACACAATTTATGAAGTAAATCAACTAATAATATAAAAATAATGTGTTTTAAAACGTAACTTCTAAGATGAATGAATAAAATATGTGTTGATTTAACATATCATAAATGTTAATTTTACTGAAAAATATGCTTTTACGGTTTATTTACAAACTGTGTCAGTATTACCTTTTTTGTGTTTATTTGTTAAAAATAATGTTTGTGTTACTTTCTAACATATTCAGCTTGTGTTAAATTAACACAAATTTTCCAAAGGTGTACATATTATGTATTATGTAAAAATATTTTCTAGGATCTCTCAAAAATCCTATAAAGAAATATTTTTTATTTCTTAATATCTCATAAATCTTAATAGTTTTACTTTTCTGATGAACTTTAATACACACTGAGAAAAATGAGCAAATGTCGCTCTCTCGTCCACGTACATTAATTCTTATTAATGAACATTCGCGATATTATAAATGGAGTTAACATTGATTAACTAAAGGATTGCCAAGAGATCCAGATTTCAGAGTGCATTTAATACCGAATGAATAAAAAACCGTGGATTCTCTTTGTTTCTGTCGTAGGATTAAGTGATCTTTCTATTTGCCTTTTGTTAACAATTATTGAAAATTGAAATAGAGATAAATGGAATGATAATACGACAAGATTGCGCGGTAGAGACTGTCAATACGTCACGCGCATTCAGGATAAGATTAACGTGCTTCGTTACGTCTACACAATTGCGCTAATCGTACGGCATCATAAAGCCGGATGTATAATTGGCATATAGTCCACGGAATTCCGCATCGTTGCATGCCGTATAAATCCTATTGTGAGCAATCCTTCGGCATTATCCTCTTCGTAGTAATCTGCGTGTAATCGTGTTCCAAGTGTGTCCGTGATGCATCAAACGAAACCAGTCGATTACAAGTCTATTTGGGATCTGGAGCACTTCTCGTTCAGCGATATGCGTCTAATCAAGTATTCGTGCGCTGTGTACGCGTTATCGCGCGAGATAATGCAATTGCGAATATGCCGACGATGTAAATAGCTTTTCATATCTCGTTCAAATATCGTAGAAATTTTACTGCAGAGAATATAACCTGAGGTACGAAGAAATTAAATCGAGGCAAAGGCTTTGGACTGAAGGATTATGGTAATAAATTCCATTTTGACGCCGACATCGATCACGTCGATTTCTTACGCCATTTTCGAGTGTTACTCAATTGCTCCGTTCGAACGGAATCGCGACGAATCGAGACCCGAAGTCATTTCATCGCGACCGATTTCCACGTCCGCACGTAGGTACATACGTCTGTTTATACGCAAGTGCAAACACCTCGGTGTTCACACAACGCGATGTGTACATAAGTTCTGCGTTTCCACGTATACGGTGCTTTATACGTGCCAGTGCAAATCAGGTCGTATTTAGGCGAGATCAAAATTGAAGCGCTGGAGAAGACGCCGGTTATTAGCCACGATTAGGATTAACGGAGCAATTTGCACATCTTTCAAAGTAACTTTACGTACGGAGGAAAGGGGGAGGAGATTGAAACTCAGCTTGCCTAACTCTGTACTCTTTCTCTCTTCCTCTTTTTTTTTTTTTTCATAAAAATAATAAAAATAGAGAGATCCGTCGACGGTTTCAGGTACCAAGAAAAAAAATTTGGCAAGAGTTTCTGTTGAATTTTTGGAACACCTGTTTCGGTATTTTTAATGTACTTAAAGCGGAGCGAGCGGTGGCTACGTTAGCACTTTAGCAGATAAGATACACACAGGATTAAACGATTTCCACGGTAAGCCTGCCATTTCGCAAGCAGATGTTCCGTTCGCACGGCCCAATCATTAATCGCCCTCCCGCTAATAGCAGAAGGCACTTCAACCCTACTTTCAACTCCTGGCCATTAAAATATGTCTAAAAAATATTCCTCGATCTCCGATACGCGTAAGGCTCATGTGCGAAATCCGACGGGCAGGTAGAACATCTTGTGGCTTATTCTTACATAGCCCGTCGAGTTTACTTGTCTAAAGTTAACCCTGCCCTTTTTCTGGATATAATTGCATTATTCTAGAAATACGAACGTATAAAGGCTATTGTTTTTAGAAGTGTATGCTTACATTCAAAGTTATCATTGTTATCAAAATTAAAAGAAATATAATGAATTTTTATTATATACAGTGACTGTCAAAAATTTCTGGCGAATATTTAAGGATAATTTTTATTAATCTATTTTTCAGTTTATATTATAAGTTAATAAAATTCTTATTATAATCAACTTGAAAATGCGACATTTTAAATATTGGAATATAACTACTTATATACACTGGATATTTATAAAGATTCTTTATCCAATTAATATTACATAATTACTCATTAGCCGGAAACTTTTAACCGTCACTATGTATGAGTATATGTATATATATATTTTTTATTTTATTCAAAAATAAAATATTATACAATAATATAAGACACTCACCCGTACATATACATGACTAGGGTGGTAACGCTACGAAATATTAGTTATAACTCTCATGGGATACAATATGTACACTGAGGATTAATTAGGTATTATTTTAGTCGGATTAGGTCATCTTATTACAAAGTCTGCTTACACTTAATATGCATTAATAGGCACTAATTAAAATAGCGCTAAGATAAGCAGCGAGGAAGCTAAGAAGGAATAATTCAACCAGACACATGGCATTTATGTTTTGCTGCAATTCCGTTCTGTTTATGGGTGCGTTCCGAGTTACGCATGAAGTGCATAATGCATCATTTGTCCTTGTTGTCAATTAATAAAGAAGGACATAATGATACATCATGCGCTTAATGCTCGGAACGCATTCTATGAAATTATTACGGACTGTCTTTGATTTATTGCGCGAAATGAATGATGAATTTTTTAATAATTTTATGATAACGTCACGAGACAAAAGTGAACGCGCACGAAGGCTCGGTGAAATGGAGTGATATGTGATAGCGAGATGACTCGTGTGCTCGCAAGTACTCGAACTCTACAGACATTACAAATGTAGCGAGTCGCACCTATGAAGCCGAATGGATCTCGTGGCAATTTTTCTATTTCCGACTTTTTCGTGAGCGAGCGACCGAGCGATCGGATTTACAAGGGTTCGATATCGATCGTGCGGGATGTCCTAGCACTTCGATAAACCATTTTTCTCCGACAGTCGCTACCGAGGCGGAATAAAGTTACCATGTGGATATCTTTCCTCCTCCGGTATACGGATATACGTTTCCCAGTTGCATCTCTTACTAACGAAAATACTGATTTTTATTTGACTGCTTTTAGCATCAAAACCACCGTTGTAGAATAACGCGCTTTTTCTTGGATTCTTAACCGCAAAATAAAAGAGAGAGAGAAGGAAAGAGAAAAAGGAAGATAAGACACTCCCAAAAGGCGGACTATATCGCTGAATCGTCTCTTATCGTTCCGCGAATAGCCACGTGATCGAATTTAACCGAGATTGGACCGGAACGGGACGGTCGTACCGGGACTTCCGGTAATCCACTTTCCCTTAAACCGCGGACCCCTCTTAAAGTAGGATAAATGGTTAGCGTGGAGAAACCAGAACCTGAAGTAAATTCTCGAGTGTGCGCGCCGTGGATTAACTTTCTACTAACTACTTGCATTACGAGAAACAGTCCTGGTAAAATTGGAATATATTTCGCCTCGTGACGTCGTTTAGTGCGCTCAAAACTGTCATCGAGAAATTGATATTAAACAGAACGGTCTAATTCCAGAAATAATATTCGCGAAGAGAAACTTATAACTTTGTTCAAATGTTCAATGGATTATTATTTTCTCTCTCTCTCTTAAAAAGATCAATTGGCTCGATCAAATTATCATGTCTATTTTCGCGAGTTTATTGTAGTCTTATATATCATTAGATACTAAAGGAACACACACACATACACACAATGCTAACTCAATCCCTTGAGTTAAATGACATTTTGTTATTTTTAATTTCCATGTGAAATGTAAATCAATTCTGGTTAGTTTCAGTTTCAAAGTGAACAGCATTCACATTAACTGTGCATTAGTGAAAATAATAAATTAAATTTGAGTCAAATTTAATAATTTTCTTGAGTTAATCGTTTAACTTTATTGTTTTAGTTAAATTAACAACATATTTAGTATACAGTAAGAAGCATTTAGTATTAAAATTGGTGTGTGTTCTTTATATTACAAATTTTTGTATTATTGAATTTTTAACATTTTATATAATGTGATTGTATAATATTATTTGGACATTTTAGGTCCAATTGATATTCAACATTCCTTAGTATTAAAATAATAATTAAAATAATATAATTTATGATTAAATGAATAATTAACATAATAAAAAGATGTATTTAAAACGTAAATTCTAAATAAATTAATAAATTTTACTGAAGAAATATAGTTTCACAATTTTACTTACGAATTGTGTCAGTGTTATACTTTTTATGTTAGCTTCTTACGTAATATTTGTAGTATTTTCTAACGTATTCATCTTATGTTAAATTAATAGAAAAATTTGAGTGGATCGTTTGAGATATGTGAAATGTGATAAATGTAATATAAATTTTCCAACTATGTAGGAGCACTGACGATCTATAGAAATGATTAAAAATAATTTAAATTGGATATGATATAACATTATAAATTTAACAGTAATTTCGTAGAAACAAATCGGATTTTTGAGTAGCTAAATAAAGACGAATATTAAACTTCAATTTCCTTCGCTGAAAGCATTTATTTCCAAAGCGTACAAATCAAAGGTTAATTTAGTTAGACAAATATGAGCGATTTGATTAGCGTTGATCAATATACTCGAATTCTTTAGGTGTTCGGCATATCATTCAAGTACGTATTTCACGGCGATCAATGTGAAACTGTGGAAGGTATCACGATGAGAAATGAATCGTATAACGGTATAGCGTTTTATATGCAAAATGCAACATGCGCACGAATTTTGCCGACGCGACGCGTCGATTTCGCTTCGAAAATAATTCAAATAAAGAGAGAGAGAGAGAAAGAGGGGGAGGGGAGAGAGAGAGAGAGATAAAGAAACGAAGACAAAGAGAGAAAGAGGGAAACCGAGAGAAATGGAACTGGATGGAACTTCACGTTTGCCTCGATAGAGCGTGTATACGCACTCTTAAACGCGCCGAGAAAAGCGCCCGTGATTGCTTCCCGTGGTCCCGAGGAGATCGTTTTATCGAATAAGCGCAATGGGTACCTTTATGATGCTCTTATTTTTTTATGTGGAGATCAAACCCGGGTAAATGTCTTTGACAGATTGATAATATTACGGTCGCGCGTGCTGCGGATGACAGAAATACGCTTTGACGGCATCTGAATTCTCGTGAAGTCGCAAATTATACAAAGTCAACGATCAAATTTGTTAGCTAATTAAATATTTCCCTTCGAAGCTCTTTTGTAGGATAAACGTCTCCTAGAGCCATGGAAATTATAAACTCCTATTTTTCTCTGTCCGCGAGTTAAGGAACTACGACTAAGAAGTAAATTTAATTTATACAACTTATTTATGAATAAAGGATCAGAATTCTACGGGCAGGTTCTTAGGACGTTAAAATAACATCCATATTTATAGGCCTGCCGGAGGCGTGATACGTCTGGGAGTGAGGATTCATTTGATCCACTGATTTCAAATGGGATACTCGCGAGTGTTCGCAAACGTATTTACGTAACAGTGAAAATGTATTCTGGATTTAGGCTAGAGTATAACATAACATTTAAAGCGATGTTCATTTAACCGTGTCGCTTTCATTAAGCAATGAGCTTGCGATGAGACTGTGGGTTAGAGAAGAGACTTAGCGGATCTCGCCACTAAGGTGCACAAAGTACGTAACGCACTTTCTGTGTACGTATGTGGTTGCGGTGTTGTTCTCCCGTTAACATAACGTACGTACTCTATGCCTTGTGCAGTCGGGAATTAGATCGTTCCACGGCTACACCACATCCGCATCGCGCATCCGTACCGCAAGCGTAGAGGGATATTAAATCCGACTGTGAGAAGGTTGCGACACGGCAAGGATGATTAACACTAATCAATATCGTAATTATATCACAGGCAGTCAATTGTGGTTTTATCGTGAGACGACATTAAAGGGCAAAGATGAATTAACTCGTCAAGAGTGCAACCCAGTTCTAAACCAAATTAAAAGTGACGTAATTCTTCCATCGACTTTCACCGATCCATTTATATTTTATTCAATTCATTTATCTGTCTGACTTACTGTAAAAAATTTTATGTATTAACTTAATTATACATCATTGCTATTCTGTAAAAATAGTCTGGTGGCAATTAAAGTGAATGCTTTAATTCAAGTCTGCAGTAAAAAAGTAGAAAGTTCAAGTTATGATATATACTAGAGTATGTGTGCAATTTTTAAATTATATATTAAAAGCATTGATATTAAAACGTAGTCAGTTTTAAATTAAATAACAGAATTTTTTCAGTGTGTTATTGATTTATTTATGTCTGACCTACTGTTAAATACTTTATTTTTGTGTAATTTACTTTTATAGCATTGCTGTCTGGTAACAATGGTGTATTTACAAGAATAAAATAATGTATACATAAAAAACATTATCGTTTACATTACAACTGTTATTACGTTTAAATTGAGAACCGTTTCACTTCATGGTCAAGTGAGTTGATGTTGGTTTGTGAATATATTGTATGGATGGTTACATCAGTAAGAGCATTCTAATATTGCATGTAATTCTTATATTATTAATGGCTGATTGACTTGTTTTTTTAGTTTTACATTTCTAATTACTTCGATATTTATCTCATAGAGTCGCCAGCAGTTACAACGAAACCAATGTTTAGTCAACGCTACGACTGTCAACTGACAACAAAGGTTCTGTCAATCAGTACTGGGTCATCACTGGCAAATGACTGGCTAAAATGATTGGGCCAGTACCATCTGTCAGTAGTGGGCCCAAGTTATCATCCAATACTTAGCCAGTACTGCGCCAGTATCTGAACTATGGCAATCAGTAGGGGAGAGTGGACTAAATCGGACCTATTTGCAGTTTTGGCTATCTATAAGGCATAAATAAAGTCCGATCGTAAAATCGAAGGTGCTGTTGGAAAGATCATTTAATTCCCTTCATTTTTGCTTCAGATTATTTTGACGTATCTCTCACTTGTGTTAAACTATAATGGAAAATGTAAAAACGCTTTTTCCAGTCCGATTTAGAACTATTGGTTTCAAATCGGACCATCCCTTGGTTCAAATC
>NW_017255975.1:3173748-3179277 GCF_001594055.1 Mycetomoellerius zeteki
CTTAGTATTGAGTAAAAACGAACAATTTGACAGTCAAAGATAAACATTTTTTTCGAAAAAAGAAAATACTGACTGTTTATATTATAATTGAAATCAATAAAACTCAACTAATCTGAGTCTGATGACTCATGATATTTTACTGATTTAATTGTTTGGGCCAGATCTAGTCAACCGATCATCAGTACTACAACCAGACCTATAAGTATCTATTCACTGTACTGTCCGATTTGGACACAGGTCCTTTCGAACTTTGGAACAAATTTTACAATAAACCGCAAAAGTGATCACGAAATGTTTGATATTTTTTAATTCTACACTCTTTAATTATTTTAAATCAATTACTTTTCAAATTTTTAACACCTTTTAAATAATGATTTACAAGGATTTTCTTTTTTAAAAAAATTTTCGCACGATGGCTGAAAATATATATTTGCCTCTATGATAGAGAACTGTCAAACTGCTATCACATGTTCGGTGTCTTATAAGGACTTTACGTTATAAATAGTACGCAAATCTGCTTAACCGTATTCATTTAAATTAAAAAGGTCCTATTTAGAACATGGATTTAGACCACTCTCCCCTACTGGGCCTCTCAGTACTAGGCCAATTGTAAAACTCTACATGGGTATGTATTACTTTAAATTATTACCGGTTTGTTACCGGTTACAACATTGATAACGATCTGATGTTAGATTTAAAAAATGTGTTTATTTAGTTCAACAAATGAATTTTTTAATTTAGTACCAAAGAACCTGCTCGTAACTCCTTGTTTTATTAGTTGAGATATAAATAAAAGTTCTTTCGGAAAATAATGATAAAAATATCCAAGTGTTGGATCACAGTTTCAATTAAAGCGGTTTCTAAATTTAAGTCTGTGGCATAAATGCAAGCACATTTTTAAACGCACGTTAAAAACATCGCGCTAACGTCTAGAGTCTTCGCGGAAAGATGAGGCAAAGAAAAAAGAAGATAAACCATCAGTGCGGGATACGTATCAGACCGAAGTGCATTGTGGCGAGAAAGCGGCGGAAAATAGAAACGCCGTTATCGCGCCCAGTACCACCGCGTAGTGTTTTAGTGGCCGATATGTTTCAGCAGCGATTTCCACGGGTCGATAAAACGACCGCGTTCTATCGCGACGTTTACCGCGGCGGCAACGAGCGCGTTCCTAATGATATTCTTTCGAGACTTTACGATGATGCTTTCGTTGACGATGCAAACGCGGCGATGATGACAAGCGTATGTCAAACGTGTGGAAAAGTGATTTCTTGCTCTCCGCTTTTAGCTGCACGGAGACAATAATGCGGTCGAATTGACGCAGAAGCGCGAGGCTTTATTGCGCTACCGGATAGCTGTGAAGTTTCCTCTCTTTTTACGAAGACCATCTTTCATTTCATTCCTCTTTCGTTCTCGCAATTTCATTCCAAATTCCTTGTAGAAACGAAAAGACACGTTGCGAGAAATGTTTGGTATTTTGAACTATAATTTTGTCGATATATAAATTATCAAAATTTTGTTATATTTTAATTAAAAAAATTGTATTCTAATAAATATTTGGTTAAAATAACAAAATTTTAATTAGAACAATATAATAACATTTATAAATTAAAACATAACAAAATTATGAGAATTCACAACAAAATTATGGTTGTTCATATTAAACATTTTTTGCGTCCAGCAAAAAAAGCAACTTTACAACTGTTGTAATATTCTTTAATATGATTATACATTTAGATCAAATGAGGAACTAAGAGCAAGACTGCAATCACATCAAAGAATGTAAAACTGCTTTTTTTGCTGGATGCAGTCGATGTGTGACACCGTCACGTATTGAATTATGTATTGAATCGATGAAGCGATTGATTGCAAATAGAAATCCGAAGAATTTTTTTTTCTCGAGATAAAGTCATACTACTTAATCGAAATAATCGAGTTAATTCGTTCGAGTTAGAGTTGTGAGAATACTCTGTTTTTACTTTATTTTTAGAACGTGCGTAATGCATAAAAATTTCACAGCGTACCGAGGCGAGGGTTCTCGCGAAAATCCAGATAAAATAAAAAACTTTGCTGATGTAAACTCGCAGGGTTGTAAGTTCCGCGCGTTCCGCGTTAACTTCATAGCGTCATAGCCGGAATACAAAAATTCAAGTTATGCAATATACTCCGAGCTCGTGGCTTAAGGAACTTTTTGCAAGGCACCATACGGAAAGTCCACGTTCGATGAGTTACGGTCCATTTAGCAAAACTGTTTACGCTAACTTTACCGAAACTAAGAACATAAGCGGAATTCTACGAGGCAAAGAAGTCGCACCCCCTCTTTACAAGACCGCTGCAAATTTTTCTCCTTGCCTTTTCTTAAGTTTTCTGCAGCGATTAAAAGCAAGATCGCGAAATTACGCGAATTGAAAGCGCGAATCCCCATTAATTTCCATGATTTCTCCATTTCAAAGGAAAATTGTTCACTTTTGTGTATATGTTATGCGTGCACACAGAAAAATATCATTCTGTTGCTAAGAAAAGTGATTACTCAATTTATTTTCTTCCTTTTAAGTAACGGTTATCTTTAATAAAGAATATTTTCTTGATAATTATCTTAAAATATCTTATTACACATTTAAAAAAAACTCATTATTATGTACTCCAAACAAGAAATTATTTTCTTTTGACGAATACTATAAAATTAATGCTAATAGAAAAGTCAATTTATGAGGTTAATTTTGACCAAATAATTAGATCAAAAATATAAAATGGTTTATTAAAGTGTCACTCAATTAGTTAAAATATCATATATAGGAAACGTTTCGACTTTATTTATGGCGAATTCGATTGGAAGTACTAATGTGCACTGGTGCATATTAAACTCGTTGTATACTGATTTAATTTGAGTATAAAAATGAAATGCAAATATTTTGAATTATGAAATACATATTTTACCTAATAGTATAATAAAATGTATTGGGTATTTCATAATTTAATCAATTTCTATGTTTATTTATAAACATATCTTTACGTTATTTTGTGTACGACGGTTTTAATTTAACCAGTGCGCATCCAATCGAATTCGCTATTAGTCTTCCTCAGTTCATTAAAATAATAAATAAAAAATAACCTTAATATTTAAATGATATCCTCAACGGACAACAGACATATAAAATAATTCTTAATTATAACGTACTGAAAGTCACATTTTAACAAAAAATTAATGATGATTGTCAAATCGATGTACATTCTTCGTTACTATGCAACAGAGGTCCAATTGAAAAACTATTTTCCCGTTCAAAGGTGAAAAAGTAGAGTCAAAAATAAATTATGTGAAATCAATCGATAGTGGATACTATAAAATTGATCGAAGAAGAGATTTTATATAATAAGCAAGTCGAATTCGTTTAATTTAATCATTTTAATTGAAGTATTAAAACTAATTAAACAAAGTAATAGGGAGGGCTCTACCGAAATAAATCAAAGAAGATTAATACCTATAAGAGTCAAACACAAGATGTACGCGTAATAAATTTATTCGAATATAACAGATGTTTCGATCCTACATTGCGGATACTTCTCAATATTGTGACAAAATTTTAAACATAAAATTACAGTCATACATTATAGAACGCATATTTGTATTAAACTTATTAGGATTCAGAATAAATTTGATGCTTTTGATGAACTTATGATAGATTTCTGGATATATGCATTTTTATTCTGGTGGAAATCTACTCATGATGGGAAGATTTGGAACAGGTATATACCCATTTTAAATGGATATATACCCTTCTAAAATGGCATATACTCATGGGTCATGGACATTTTTGGAACTACCTATGAAGAGATTTCCACTAGGGTACTTCAGGTATTACTTGCGTATTCCAGTATTGCGGTATTACAATATGCATTTTTCTGTGTGTGCTACCGCGCGCGGTTTTGCTGGATACGCTCGCGAACAAGCAGGCGGAATAAAAATATCTATTCCGATCATCAAAGTTGCTCGAAATAAATGCCGCGGATATAGGGAATGAAAGGATCGTAAATTTCGCGAGTGTCGCGCGCGCGAACTTAAGCTTTCTTCGAAGCGGTCGTGAGATCGCCGTTCGTGCGCGTCGCAGTAGTTGAGAACTCGAATCCATCGATCAGAGCCACTCTTCGCGGGGGTTACCTGGATCAAGGTGAAGCGTCCTCGAGACGGAAAAAGTGGCAGCCTCTTTCCTACTGAGAATTTCTCGATGGGGTGAGAAGTGGAACGTAAAACTTCGTTCGGGGCGAAGATGGAGGAAACGATCGGTGACTCCCGGGTAAAGTGGTGCATCTTCCCTGTTCCTTTCCTCGGCGATACTTCACTAACGAAGTACATACCGACTCCGATCTCCGTAGAGACGAATGTGAACGAAAGAAAAAAAATATTGTAATATAAAAAAGAAAAATTTACATTTATATTTGCCTGTCGTAAGTAACGTAGGAAGGTCCTTTGCGTAACTTCGAATATGATACGTTGTACGTTGTGTAACATGTAGAATATGTTACTCGGTTTAATCACATACCGGCGCTATCAGCAGTCACGCGAGCTATTCCCCGTTGTGAATATGTATAGGTAAAATGTAAATATGTAACGGCGCCGGGAATGCATCGACGCCAGAAAGCCGGCGGATTAAGTAAATATTCGTGAGTATCGTTGGATGAAGTTCGAGGCACCAGGCATCGTCGACAGATAGTGAACAGCGGCCACGTATAAACTTCGCGGAGTCCATAAACTCGGATAGAAACTGCCAAACGTATTCTCACCGGCGCGCCAGCCAGTCCCCTTTCTATCTTCGCCAAGCTTCTCCGCCTGCCGACTTTAATAAAAGATGAAACACTATACGCGCTCGCGCGAGCGCAAGAAAAATTCTAGAGGTCGTTAGCACGTACTACACGTGTACACGAGAAGGAGCCCTCGGAAACTTTCCCCGCGACATAATCCTCGTAACGCGAGAATCTACGGAACTCATTATAATGTCAGATTTTTCACGAGAAGTCGGAAAACCACTACTCGCCGCCCGTCTGTCCAACAGAGAATTACATCTCTTGTATTTTACAACCAATCTGCATTTTTTGTCGCGTCAGTCACGGCAATAGGAGAGATTCATCAGAGACTTCCCAATAACGCAAGAAACGCGCCAAGTGTAAAAAAAAGAAAAGGGATTATTTCTTAAATGGTCGGAGCCCGTTCTCCATTTACTCTCGTTAAATTTTATTATGTAAAGCAGTTCCGCTCGTAACTACTCGGATACCATTTCACGTGAAATATTTCGCAGATGAAGCACGGGAGAAGCCGCGGAACTTCTTTATGCTCCCGACGTGGTCCTTTAAATTCAACTGCGAGACAGTGGGACGATGAGAAAATTACGAGGAGAGGTCGGGAAGCTTTCTCACAATTGGCAGGCAGACCGATGCCGGTCTTTCCTTCGCGAATTCTTTGGACTGAATGCCGTTTATATCGTCGGATCAATGGGATCGAAATAAGATGGATACAGACCGGGCACTCGAACGCTCTTC
>NW_017255975.1:3179294-3188913 GCF_001594055.1 Mycetomoellerius zeteki
ATGAGCTTCTTTATCTTTCTCTTCTCACGAGAACAGATGTAGGGCAGGCGGTCAGCCAACCAGAATTCCCATCGAATACATAAAACATACCCGTGCCAAGTACAGAACGTGGACGTGCACGCGCTCGTTTCGTTACGTATGAATGTACTTAAGTAAATGCAGTAGGCGCGCAAAGTACAGGTTTCACCGTGGTATACTCCGGCAACGCGAACTGATATAAACTCCTTCAGTAATTGTACAGAAAATTGTCCAGGTGTCTATGGGGATTTAGGCCCAATTTCACAACTCACGGTTAACTCTTAACCGAGATTCAATTCGTTTTCAATCTCTTTTCAATTCTAGAGAATTGAAAAGAGATAATGAATAAGTTGAACTTGGCCTTAGAGGCCTATTCTATAATTTTTAACGACTGCAACGATATAGTTTCATTGTCATTGGGCAGATTTTGTATGCAATAAAAAAAGCTGCGAAACGACAATTTAACGATTACGGATAGTTACAGAATAGGCCCCTTAATTTGCGGTATTTTCTTTCCATAAGACGAAATAGGTCTTAAAGAAACTATTTTAGGGATTGGATTAATTATTAAATTATTAAACTCTGTTTTTCTCGAATTCTATAGTACTTACGAATCATAGTAGTTTATTGACTAACGTTCGTAGTAAGCAAAGGCACACCATCGCAAATCAGCATCGGTCTGACCGTGGAAATTTGGGGAGTGATTTTGCCTCATGAATTTCAATGCGCGACCGGCAGTGTTAGATTAAAATCGGCCGAAATCGGCAGTCGGGATCAACCAAATTGCTAGGCTTCGAACAATTTGCTTATTTATGTAGTCTGATAGAAATGCAATGTAAATGATATCTGCAATGCGTTAGTATTTGCAACTGCAAGGCGCGTTCGATTTATTTTCTTCATTCTATGTAATCGATATTACACGAAAAGAACGGTTTTGTTGAAATATCCAAAATTTAACATAAGATACAGATTTAAAAATAATATTGTTGAACTATCAAAATAATACTGTAGGACACTCGAACTGCTTGCTAAAATATCAAAATTTTGTGTAAAATTTCTCATCATGTTTGAATTTTTCACATAAATATTCATTTCAAAGCAAAAATTTCGTTCTCTCGATGTACGTATAAGTAGGAGTTGTGTAACACATAAGATAAACTAACACATAATTCGAAAAAAGCTAATTAAACGAACAAATAAAATAATTGTTTGAGAAGGTACTCGAAAAATTTCATTCAAGTAACGCCGGGATCTGTTACGATGATTGTTGAAACAATGATAGATCGTTCAAAGCTGGCATTTTTCCACGTAGGCACGTTGCAGACATTAATTACGGAATATTCTCGGGAAAATCGAAGGCGCACAAGTGTCCGTTGGATGTTGTATAAACAACGGTGTGAGCGAGCACTTGGGCTGCATCCCCGAGAGAACTTTCTGTTCGTCGCGTCGTAATAGCTCTATTTATTGCAGTAATAACTGCTACCACCTACATACGAGTATCTTCTTGCTGTCGTGCAGACACGAGGAGTAAGAGCTGGGTGGAGAGAGTATCGGAACAATCCTCTTATCTGCACAAACGCGCGCGCGCTCGATGGTATTCGGCCCCTTTAGTACACGGTCGAAATGCGAGAAAGGTCGATGATACTCCTCGCTTACGATTCGTATCTGTACTTCGTAATTGTGCGATCGATCGCGAGCCCCGATCCTTATAGAGGCACGATATAATAGCGACCTCGCGTTACTCATATATCAACGGTACGTGTCTGAGTAAGCAATCGAGGATCACGGTTGACCGACGCGGTAGTCGCGGTGGGATATCCTGCCTGCACGAAAGGTAACTCAAGACAATGTTTGAGAAAATAATTTGATTGATTGGTGACGCGCACGCAGGGCGGCGAAAGGATGAAGCGAAGGCGTTCATCGTGTTAAGCTTGATCTACATAGAACGTAGAACGTGGGTCATAGGTCACAAGATTAAACACAGTGTGCAGAACGTAGGACGCGAAATTGAAGTTCACGCAACTTCAGTGCGTCCTGCGGCTTATTACGATCTGAAATAGGTCACACTGTGTCTAATCTTGCGACTTGCGATCCACGTTTTGTGTTCCATGCAGATCCGGCTTTATAGGCTGCAGGACACAGAACGCAGAACGTACTGAAATTGGGTGAACTTCAACTTTCGCGTCCTACAGCTTATTACAACCGGGAACACCGTGTCTAATCTTGCGACCTGCGAAATGTATCCTTTGGAGATCGGGCTTTATACGACGGCAGTTTATTCTCGAGGAGCTATGCAACGTTTTACCTCGCGTTACGCGGATTCTCTACTTGTCAGTTTCATTTTTCCAATTCAGACGTTCAGCTGACGCGAAAAATATCGAGAGAGACGAGGAGTGCGCTTGAAACCCTCCTTTCCTCACCGTAATTGAATACGCGTTGATCGATGGCCGTTTTAAACAAAAGCAAAACGTTATAACTATCATATCGGGAGAGCAGACAGGTGAAAAAAAGAGAAGTCTTGCTGTACACAAGCGGACCGATCAACTCATGTTTCACGGATTGAGGGGATGGCGAGAAAAAAATTGAAAAAAGCAAATCCATGTCGACACGAGTTCCTTCTTATGTTGCGACTCTCGAGTTAAGGTATAGCGAAAAATTATTTATGACCGCGTAAATAATTGCTGAGTAATATGTTCTAGTTGCAGGTTTAATCTTTCATGGAATATCTTGAGAGGCGATAGCATTTTTATATTCTTGACTCGCTCTCCTCCATTCACTTTCGAAGGCAAGATTATGAGAAATAGATAAGAACATAATATTGGGTAAACCTATTTTCGTATCAGACAGCATAGGTAATGAGACCTAATTGTTGTAGAGTCAATGCGGCAATTTTATAACCCTTTAATATAATAAAGCTTTAATAATAATCTTTGTTGATCGTTATTATATGTATAATATTATATAATGTCACTATTTTGCCGCTCAAAAATTATTCATTCGTTGGTCATAAATACAGAAACATAACACAACACCTCGCGTTTGACTATTTCGTTTTTACATCGATATGACTTTTGATGCCAGAACTTTTAGAATTCTCTCTTTCCGAGAAACTGCCGATTCTTATCCGAATAAGGATGGATTATGGCCGCCATTTCGTTATACACGGATCATAAGGCATCAGCGAGTTATCACTTGACATTTATTAAAGTGTTACGACGCGCTTTATTGCGTCACTCTCGTCTTTGATTTTTATTATCAATTTATATTACCCACTGTATGTAAATGATGCTGATCTAACATCGGCGTGTCGAGTCTGTAAAGCTTCTCGAGTGAAAATTATCATAGCGAAAAACATCGGCTGCAAAAATTCTTCTCGATATCAGAAATTAATCTGCTAATTATCTGCGCTCTCTCATTATTTTGCTATCGAATGCCGACCAATGAAAAATTCGCGTTGGCGAAGTATCGTTAAAGACATAGTACAGTGCCGTTATCTACAAATTACTGAACATTGTACGCGGTGTACGTTCTCTCTCTGAGAGACTACCAAAGTGATATTAAAACTTTTTTATTTATGGATTTCCAGGAAATCGCTTCGCCCGCCTACGTGTTCGAATTAACATTTTACAACTTCAGAGGGTGGCTTCGATCCTCGAACTTGAAAAAACGCAAGTGAAAATAAAAAAGCGCATCAGAATTGTTTTCCCTCGCGTTCTGCGAATTTGCCAAATTCCTCCGACGAAGATCGACGAACAAGGAGTCGCGAAAAATTCTTTGCAAGCAATATATTTCGGAGCTATGAATTCACCTTGTCGGCGCATGCATTGTCGTCCGTTCATCGATCTTTTTGACAGAAATTGGGCTAACCGGCCAGTCGTGACGTAATCCAGCAACCTTGATTATTCCTTGTGCCTGGGCAATTATTCGTGCAATAACTTCTCCCTTCTCCTCTTTCAGTCATTTCCGCGTCCCTTCTCGCTATGTTTCGTCTTATTATACTGTGATTCAGATAACGACTACGTGCTGTGCTCTCATTATTCCCCGCCCGTCGTGACACGTGAATCGTTAACGAACGAGACGGGAACAATCTGTAATATTCATTTGCCACCATTGCTGTAAACAAGGCGCACGTGCTTTTTGCAAAATCGGACTCGTATTACGAGCAAGTCCTTGCGGCAATTTTGGATCCGGAACGCGAGGGTAATGACTGTGGGAGTATTCAATGAAAAAGAAAGTTGGGAAATTTAAACCCTTTCCTCGAAAGAAATCGTAGCATTTTTTAAACATTATTAAGACTTAAGAAACGAATATATATGAATACATCAAATATGATAGAACGCCATCATGGTCAAAATTAGGTGTTTCGAATAATACAATATATATTCTTTATTAAATCAATTTATTTTAGATATGATTGCGCGCCGATAACTTTCGCACTTTTCAACACAATCAGTCTGAGAGAGAAACGCTAATAATCCCCCCTAAATTAAATTGGAAAAACTGTAAAGAACTTATTGCGAAAAATATTACCTCAGCCAGAGTTCGAATCTGGAACCTCTCGACTTTCCGGGGCGAGTGTCTTGGCTAAATAATTTAATAAAGAATATATATTGTTTTATTCAAAATGTCTAACTTTGATCGTGATGGCCTTCTCTATCGTATTTGATAATTTTTTAATTTTGTAAATTTTATTGAATGATGTTCTTTATCCTATTCCTCTTTTTCTTTTTATTTAAGTTTAATATCACGTGTATTATTAGATCAATATTATATAATATTGATCTCTACTTTAATATCACATTTTTATTAATATTTAGCAATGTTTCTCATACAAGAGGTTTTCTATGTTTTCTTTTGAATTTTCTTTTAAATTGCTTTTTCTAGGAAAACGATCATAAATATTTTATATATTGCAATAATAATAACAACAGCAATATTAAGAGACTACGTATTTCGTTTTTAATACCTCTGCAATTTGTCTATATTTTCTTCAGAAAAAAAATTATGATACAAAATTTAATATTTTCCTGTTGAACATCAGAGGGAGACATTTTAAGTTTTAAAATATTCAAAAAAGCAATTTATTAACGTAAAAAATTACTGTTTATGTGATAATAGCATTAATAATTGCTCATCTTCCTCCGAAAAAATTCGGGATGGTAATGACATCTTCTTTATGTTAAATTATCTCCTTAATATCGTACGTGAATTGAAATCATTGCATTTATAATTGATCTCTTTTTTTAAATTCGTTAATTTTTAACGTTAAATATATACATATATAATTCGATATCCGGTCGACGTCCTGAAAGTAGAGTTCGGAATATTAATAAGGAAATACAGGAAAATGTCCTCTTCTGACTTTGATGAGTTTAATTAATTAAAAGCTCATCAAAATCGGAGAGAGGTACTTTGCGTATTTCCTCGTAAGAATCAATTTTCTGCGGGTATCCGCATCACATTCGGGTGCGATCACATACAATTTCATTTCTATTTATCTATTCATAGATATAAATTCTATGAATAGGTAAATAGTCATTCGGGAAGGACAATATATCGTTAATCGATTGACTGCGCAAATTTACAAACATGTAAATTATTTAGCTATCTATTTATCTATCCGAAGGACTAAATTGACCTTACATAGATAAATAGAAGCTAATTTGTGTAACCACGAGAGCGGTATATGTTTGAATTTAATATTGGAACGTGGACGTCCCTCTCTTACACGCGGGTGATATTGTTTTACTTTAGCATATTACATCCGCCCACGATGTATCCGATGTGGTTAGCCTAGTTTAACGAGCGAAAATAATATTCACCGAACATAAGAGAGCCGTTTAGTTCTTCTGTAATGTTCTTATCTCACGCCATCTCGGTCTTGGCGAAATTTTCGTATTCTAAATCGCCGCGACAATTACGTCGTTAAGTCCATACAGTTCAATTAAGCCTAGTCTGCGACGACGAGAGATATCCAATTAGGCGCGCAAGGATTTAATTGCGTCGGCGCATACCACTTGAATAGGACACCAGCAGCGGCAGCGGCGGCTACGACGAATTAGACACAGCGTTTTTTGTGAACGTGTGTTGTACACCCGCAGCCCAGGATAGGACGCTCGTTATTGTCAAACAATATTCCGACGGTTATCGTGCGCGCGCGAACGTGTCCTACATCGTAAAGCTGCCGTACAATTTCACATAGTCTCTTATCACTTGCACTTTTCTATCACGTGAAAATACAATTTCCTGCAACTTCATTGAATTATCTCAACGATATGAACAAAGAAAGGGTCTCGCAAAAATCATATAAAAAGTGGTTTCGATCAAATTGGCTGGAATTTGATATTTTATAAATTATGACATGTTGATCAAAAGTTTTTTTTAGGCAAAATCATAAAAATGGACAGATTTTGTTGTAGCAACATTTGAAAGTTATTATTTTGGGTCTAATCAGACTGAAAAGTATTTTTAGCTGATAAAATATTCATTTTTTAGTAACTTACTTGTTGTGTACATATATTAATACTTTTATGCGCAGAATAATGAGATAAATCAATTGAAGTAAGGAAAACGTATAACTGCTTTTTAAAAAAATGTAGTTTGCAAGCATATTGTAAATTGTATAAATTTTTTGAAATATAACTATGATTTTTTTATATAATAATATATCAATTGATTCGTCTCATTATTCAGTGCATAAAAGTATTACCAAAAAATGAATAATTAGTTTAACAGATAAAGATACTTTTCAATACAATTAAATCCAAGTTGCAAATAGTATTGCAGCAAGATCTATCCATTTTTTTTTATTTTTTTTTTGTCTAAGGAAACTTTTGATCTCATAATCTATAAAAAAATATCACTGTTTCAGCTAATTTGACCGAAGTCATTTTTTCTATATGATTTATGTAAGGCCTTTAATCTAAATTATTTTACGAGGTAAAGTATACGATTGCCGCCTTTCTACCGATGTTCCATTAGAGACAATTTTCTTGCCAACGATCTTACCGGAGATCGACTGCTGTTATCAAAATTGTAACTGTTTTATAATGCGTTCTATAAAAAAGAGGTCATAGGATCTGACCCTCTTTCCAAAAATATCTTTACAAAACCGGAGGAAAATCGATAAATGCAAGAAGAAAAGTAATAAAAATTTTTTAAAGTCGTCCGGAAATTTTTCCCGTATGTCGGAGCCGGAAATTCAAAAAGCTAGAGTTTCCAGTCGAAAACCGGAGAGGTGGCAACCGTGGATATGAGACGAGGTGGTAGATTTTCGTTTGCCTCGTATATACACCGAATACTAATGATACCAACGAGCCGTCGTCTCTCGCATAAAGCAAGCCCGTTTATCCCCCTTCAGACTGCTCCTCTGTGCAACCGCCGGTGCGTCTATTCTCAACGGCGCCTCAGGTCGTAATTAGTTTGTGGCTTCGCTCGGGTCCGTCATCCCCCTTGCACTCGTCCAACGAAAGGGGATGATGCAGGCTGGTTTGCTGGCTGACAAGACTGGCTGGTTGGCTGGTTGCCTGACTGAGAAGTTTGACGTCGTTCCCCTTAAACTTTACGTTCGCGGAAATCGCCATTAGAAATTAATGACTGGAGACGCTGCCGTAGGTGGAGAGTCGATGCTATAAATATCGAAATGAATTTCTCGTGAGATAAACAACGCTCGTTCAATGATCTCGTAAAAATCCGATCGTACGCGCGATGATCCGTGAGCGGGCGGCGAACGTGACGATATAAATGTATCTGAGATCGCGATGATATAGAAACGAATGCCACCCTGCGATGGCGAACATTCACCATGCGTTATGCAAACGTGAAAGATTAAAAACGGCAGGTGAAGCATCTCTCTCGTATGCACCCGTAAACGGGAGCGTCAGATGCAGGCGAGAGGTTCGGTGAGTAAGAGAACGCTGACAAGACGAATGGCCCGTTCCATGGGAGCAGGACTTGACGTTTAGAGGCTGCTTTTTGGCGTTTCACGCGTATATAAACTTACAACGGATGATAATTTTCCAAGGAAAATAAATCTTGCCGCGAGTATAAAATTACCTTCTCGCGCGTAAAAGATAAGTACTATCTGTAACGCCCCTATTCAGCTGTGAAAAAAGATAAATGATACGAGATGATATATTAGAGAGGGGCATTCGAGTGCGATTTCGTCTTCGGGCCGCGGAATATCTCTATATTTTCAAGGGAATAGATATTAAAAACTTCTAAACCTATTTCCCGCCCGCTCCCCTGATGCCAGATCTCAGTATCGGGGGTGGTTGCAATCCCGGCGCGGCCCACGTCGGCGAAAACGTCGACGAATCGAACAAAAGTATCCCCGGATACTGGCGGTATCCCCTGGAGAACACGGGTAAATTGATTCCGAAATGCAAGCGGCATTCGGTTATCCCGTGCACTCTTCTTCTTTCGTTACCTCCGCGATCGCATCCTGTCGACTCTTCCGCTTCGACTCGATCCCGTGCGGGTGTGCGAAACGAGAGAACGATCCTGGAACTTAGTGCAGTCACGCGGGGAAATACCGCGCGCAGATTTAACGATTTTACATCCGCGACACACCACCTATCTCTACCTATCCCCATTTATTTCTACACACGGAGATCGGCTCGCGTGGATCGTGATGCAGCGACCGTGCGACACACAGCCATCTTCGGCGGCGATCTACTAGGTTTCCCCTGTTTCTCCTCCCTCCCCTCCCTCTCTCTCTCTCTCTCTCTCTCTGCACCATTCTTGGCGCAAAACAGGACGAAACTTTCCCGTTCTGGGAACGAAAGCGACGCGGAATGAAGTAGATGTGAGAGAGATATGGAGAGAGGAAGAGAGAGAGAGAGAGGGGGGGGGGAGAGAAGGTGTGCAGTGGCTGAAGGGGTAAAGGGAGACGACGATGGAGTTTGGCGAGCGAAGGAAAGTGCCGGGGATGGAGCTAGCTCCGGTACGGGATTATATTCATAGCGACAGCGCCAGATGTGCAGTAACGGGACGCATGGACGTTGAACGTCTCGCAACTCCTCCGGAAGGACGATATTTATCGTACCCTCGGACCACGTTACTCGTATCTCGATTCGACTCCGTACAGTTGCAAGGTGCCTGCAATCATGTCGCGTTCATCTCGCACGACGCTCCCTATTCGTTTCTTAGTGGAGGTTTCGCGATTCTACGACAGCGATTATTCGTACTAATTTTCGATATTGAACGGACGGCATCGGAAGGATGGCTCTTTCTCTCTCTCTCTCTCTCGTTTTCTCTTTCTCTCTTGATGGCAGCGTAGTAAATGCTAAGACAACGCCACACCAGTAGGAACTTCGGCTCTCCTTCGGTAAATGGACGACTATTATTCCTGGTATTATCGTTATTGAAGAAGATCTTTTCAGAGAGACACGAAGCGGCGAGTCTCTCAGTTTTGAAAAGCTCCCGAATAGAACAAGGTACTAACGATCCCTTTCCCATCTCTTTTCCCTTCTCCTGCAAGAAGGATAAAACTTGTCGCCGAAATAGTCGCTCAAAACATTCTCTATACAAGGAAAGCTGCAGTTGTATGCAGTTTCGGCTTCTGCCCGTCGTCTTTTTCTACTGAAAACTGTTATAGGGC